>NC_091821.1:235448492-235645992 GCF_038994185.2 Dermacentor albipictus
GCACTACATGTCAATGTTATAATGTAAATTTTTAAACATTTCTCACACGATGACAACTCACACAGAATAAAACAATAAAAACTTGTTACGCATGCAATTACATCTCTTTTTCACTGATAGCAATGCTTGAACCAATAACTCAATGAAATCCTCGAAAGTGGTCATCTCGCGCTTTCGGCTCGGTCGGAACGCGTGCGTAGACTTCGAGCCGCTCCAGATCGCCTCGAAGCGCGTCCCAGTAATGCGGCATGCGCAGCGTGTTCTGGACTCATATTGATCGTGTACTGCGGTCAGTGCTTACAAGCTGCATAATATCGGTGCGTGCCCGGCTTCTAATTCACAGTTACCACCTCGTACTAGAATGCAATCGGCTGCAACGCACCCAAGCTTGGCAACTTCGTCGCTGCCACATAGCCGCGCGAGACGCTAATCACAAAAGCCCAGCGTGACCAGCGGCTCTTGTGAGCTACGAAGTGCTGCCGATGAGCATGTGGGGTACGTCAACCGACGCTGATCTTCGCCTTCACGAGCCACATATCATACGAAAAAAGCAAGGCACCATTCGGGTACAAAGGAAATGCGCTCGCGATCAGGTTTCTCGCTGATGCTCAATGAACCACTGAACCAAAGAATACTGCAGACGTACAACAAACTCCGCCTCTAAAAGGATTCTCGCGCGAGAAACCATGTGTCTCGTACCGCGGTGACCTCGAATACATTGCGCACATCTTCATGGTCACAGGCCGAGCATGTAAACCACGTCGTGCGCTTCCTTCAGCTTAAATAAGGCAGGCCATGCCGCACCACTGTGGCAACAGTGCGGTGCAATGGTCTACATGAAAGCGTCGCCGTCTGTCCAGCAGAGAACGTGCAGAGTCCTCTGGCGCCGTGTAGCCCGCCGAGGACTCCAGGAGAAAGGCGGGACTTGGACACAGCCTCCGCACCGTTTCACAGAGCGTGGGAGGAGAGGAGGGTGGAACACGAGCGATTGTCGCACTTCCAAGCAGAAATACCCTGTCCGAGGCCACCGTCTTTCACTGAAGTGTCATGTGGCCGTGGCGTCCGATCGACCAGTTTTCAAACAGAACCCTGAAACAGGACGAGCGAGAGGTAAGGGGGCGTGTCTCAACAACAGTTTGCGTTTGCGCTGAGACAGGAAACCAACTAGTGACAGTAGTCTATTTGCAGTCGTCTGGAAACTTTCAGATTAGTCGTTCTTTGCCTGTTACGCTCAGCACAGATAAATGAAGCAGAGACACATCATACTTCTTTATGCCAAAAGGCCACGTATGATGCGTATATGACATGCACGTCAAGCAAATCAATAACTAAGTGAATGAATAAAGAAATTTATTTATTTATTTATTTATTTATTTATTTATTTATTTATTTATTTATTTATTTATTTATTTATTTATAAATGGGTGAGTTGGTTGGCCGAAAGTTATACTGCAAGTCAGATTTCACTCGAATTTCCAGTGAAATGTGAAAAAGAAATTAGCCCTCAACGCACCGTTATGTTCTTTTTTTACAACGTTAAAAAAAGTGTCCGACGATTACGACACTTCGTAATGCGAAATTTGAGCGCAGGTGTATACAGGTTTACATTTCGCGATATATTGAGGACGCTCCTCTGAGTAATATTAGAATACTTCTGTTGGTTTATATTCTTTTGTTCAGAGCCCCATTTCTTCACAGCCAGCAAACTCTAGATAATTTTGACTAAGTAACTCGCATGCATATTAACTTGACGTACAGGCGCCCAAATCTTTAACTGGTGTGCGGGAGCGGCGACTTTTCCGTGCTTCAGCGCCGTTTGACGGGGCGAGGCTGGAAACAGGCTGAGGCTAAGCGCATGCGGACAAAGCGCGCTCAGCTGGGCCCATCGTCTACTAGGCTGTTTCCAGCCTCGCCGCGTCATACGGCGCTGACGCCCGGAAAAGTCGCCACTCCCGCACACCAGTTAAAGATTTGGGCGCCTGTACAAGTTCTGCCACTTTATTCATAAAAGATAAGAAGGTACATTTGAAGTAAATTCAGGAATGAAATTGCCTGAATTTACATTATATCTCCTTATTCAAAATGTCGAATTATCGAAAAAAAAAACAAAAGCTTTCGGCGATGTTGCTTGATTTGATGCCCTGTGGCAGAGTTGCAACACTTAAATAAGAATAACTAGGTTCTAGAAAGCGTGATGAGACCGTCACCGGCAAAGGTTTAGTGTCATAACCCAAACAGTCAAACCGAGAAGGAGGGGGAGGGAAGCCTCTCCAAGAATAATCCTGGAGAGGTTTGCCCGATGGCATGCCTAGGATGCTACCCTAGATCGGTATGATGAAACAGGAAATTATGTACACAGTCTACATAACAGGCACGTGACGTACACAAAACACGCCCCAACACTCAGCAAACTAAATTATTGAGAGCGGTGTCCTTAAGTAAGGTTAAAAGTGCCTTCGTTGCGCGAGATGCTGTGGCAGAGTTAATCTTTGATGAATGTTCAGTGCGGACATTAGGGTTGTTCCTTCCAATGTAAAGAGGCTGCAAGCGCAAATTAAGTTGTATATGTCATAGCGTATATTTCACGCAGGGCACAGTGGCGATCTTATCCGTTTAAGTTTGAATAGGAAGCAGCGCTCTGATCATGTGCTTTGGCGGCTAGCCAATTATCAAAGCTGCTGGCGGTCTGATCGGTGCTATCAAAGTATCAACACCAACGACTTATGTAATACTGAGGTAATGGGAGCTCATGGAAACAAAGGCAAGCGTCGGTGTTTTTTACCCTGTGGGAGTTGAGGCTGCACGATTTTTGCGAGATTCGCTAAGGCACGAGGTGCGTTACTATAGTCGTAAATAGGCAAGTTATTTAGATTACATAAGTTACAGCGTTCCCCCCAGCATTACCTTTTTCATTCTTTTCGGGTGCCCGATACGTCAGAAATTCCGCTCACGATCCCTAATGTATTGTTATTGTTTATTATGGCAATGACAGAGTGCAATAATGGCTCCCGCCGCCGCAGGAACATTATCACCTTGCACATAGGCCTGTGAACTTGTTGCAGGCAGCGACGTTGGGCGTAACGCGGATATTAATTTTTTGCATGGAAACAAGAAGTTCAGCCAACTAGATTACTTGAGGGTAGCGAGCGCCAGCGCTAGTGCAACTTGTCAAAACTGAAGTGGTCAATTTGTCAAACGTAGTCATACAACCTGTCAAACGAGTGTTAGCCTGCTGCATGCCTCGCGCATCGAAGTGCTCAGGATGTCAGGAGAGTATGTCCTTCAAAATCTAGGACTTTGGGCGGCGTTTTACGATGGCCCCGTGCGTCGTTCTTCAATGCTTTACTGCTTACTTGACCAGCTTTTACGTTCGCTACATATTACACACTTGAAATGTAGCGTCCTGGCAGCGATAATTCGGACAGTCCTTGAAAAATCACTGCTGATATAACAACCCCTTCTCTCCTTACTCAACCGCATGGTGAGTGCCACTTCAGCAAAGTGTATTGCACAGTTCTGCTAAACGAAAGCAAGGCGGATCCTTACTTGGCCCCAACGAGTAGCATGATGAGCGCTGCAACTGTGCTAAGCACGGCGTCCATGTACCAGACTTCGGGGTTGGAGTCGTAAACCAGGTCGCTCACTATTATGGCCACGGCGCAGAAACTGCTTATTAAGGAGTTTATCCCTGAAGAAAAGAGGAAAAGGTAACCGTCAACTGGAAAATGAAATCACAATCACATGAATGAGCTCGCCAGTAAGCGAATTAGAGTGCTAGATTGAACGAGCTAGTAGGGCAACTTTGAGATTACGATCGCAAGAGATACACTGTTGCCCAAGTTTTTTCCGGCGAATGCAGGTGCGTGAGCCACTATACCGGCCAATACACGCAGGTATACATCGCTGGTTAGTGAAGCGTAGACATTCTCGAGTGTAGTCTAAACTTGCCCTTATTAACGTAGTCTGGGGTTGAGAAGATAGGCTCTGCGTCAGCGTTGTCACCTGTCGAAGTCCACTGCTCGAAGATAATCCTAACGTCTCTGCGTGAAGCCGAATTGAGCAAAGTATTTCCATCACAGCGAATTAAAGTTGAATGTATGTGTTCACTGAGCACGAGTTGATAAATGGCTTCGAAGTGACTTCGCAAATGAACGCATAGGAATAACAACCAGCTGAGTATCAGTACCAAGCCAGGATCGCTGAACGTCAGCGAAAATTATGAAATGTGGCGAAATTGTGTGACGTTATTCGAAATCGGACGACGCATCTAAAAGTGCACTTGGCCAGACTCTTGATTGGGTCGTTATTGCAGCTGCGCGAAATGAGTGCTGCCCAATGCACATCCGTACATATCTTTGAATTTCCAAGAGCTTCTAGTCATGCATATTTAAATGCAATTTGAATCTAAAACAAGAAAATGGCGATACATTGCACATTCGGTTGCTATTTCGTATAGTGAATCCCAGACATTCAGCCACCATGCATTTAATCAATCCTCAAAAAGCTCCTTCGTTATCGAAATTGTCTTGCACTCACCGGGAACATTCAGAGTATTTCTTTTCCCCATTTATAATTGCAAACTGCGGCGCAAATGATATACGGTGATTTTCCTCAGAGAAAGAGGCAGCAATGATTGGGACAAAACGTACGGGGAAGGAAGCAGGGAGGGAAGTGGGAGAGTAAATCTGGGCCAACTATATACTGAAAGAGTCTAAATACCATTTTTTTCATAATATGAAAACTGTCTCTGCAACGGTTTTTTCTTAAAGAACTTTGACTCACCATCAAGAACTAAGGACAAGCTTCCTAGTCGCTTAGCCAGGATTAATTTGATAACCGCCAAGAGAAAGCAGGCTGCTGCGCCAACTCCGGCAAGGATAATGAGGACGGGTATCTGGAACCATAAAAGAAAGGTAAAATATTCAGCCACAGGCACGTGGTTACGTTAAGTAAACTAGTTCAATTTCACAGAGACAAGATGAATCGCTGCAGCCGTAATACCCTGCGTACATGTAAAATAGTTCCACTGTATAACCGTTAGTGCCGAGACCGACCTAGTGACAAGCGCTTCTTTTTTGCAGTGCTATCTATCCGAGTTGTACTATGTGCACGACTCATTCTGTCCACTGGCTCGTGCGTTTACCATTTAACAGTTTTAATAAAAATAAGAAATAAGAAAGTTTAATAGAAGTTGCTATCCGCCTTACAGAAAGTAGTCGTGACGTTATTCCAGAAAATGCAGGAATTTTAACATAAAGCAGTGCAAATCTCATTAATGGACAGATAACGTGTTCTCTAATGAACTACAAGGAATCTAGCTTAGCAATGAAACAAGACAAAGTTGGTAGCTTAGAAAGTGGTGTAACCGCTTTGCAGAATACCTATACAGGGTCTTCAAACTGAAAATAACAGTAAATTTAATCAAAACGGTATTCTGGCAACGCAAAGTGTTTTGACAGGTGGTTTACGCACATTGGTGGACACAACGTTCGAGACGAATTAGTCACCGAACACGCAGAACAAACAAAAGCTTCATTCTTTTTTTTTTACTATCGTGATTGTGGTATATGTTCTTATTTGGTACTTTAAGGAAATCTTGTTAGGTACTTTAAGGTAGTCGTATCTGAAAACAACTTCACTTTCATTCAAGTGGAACGCTTCTGTGCCGAGGTATTCATCATCAAACTTGAGAGCCATTCAGTTCATTTCGCATTCAGTTGCATGGCATAACCCCTTCAAAACGTCCGAAGCGTCTGGGGAAACTAAAGCTTCTTTTTTTATTATTTCTCCAGAGTAAATATCTCAAGAAAATTCCGGTGCTTTTTTTTGCTTATTTGTTTATCTGTGGATTGTGGAGGCAGCTTATACAAGGCCTCTGCAAACCGCATTGCAAATCGCCAATTGCATAAATTATCACCAGTTTTCTTTTCTGACGCTTCCGTGAATACTTCGGCACGCGCTCGAATAACAGTGGAAACAGGTGATATTGGGTGCGCCTTAACTGCATGATTTGGTACATTGCGAAACAGTCCGTGTCAGCCAGAAGTGCCATTTCGCGTGACTTATAATATTTGGGGTTTTACGTGCCAAAACCACTTTCTGATTATGAGGCACACCGTAGTGGAGGACTCCGGAAATTTTGACCACCTGGGGTTCTTTAACGTGCACCTAAATCTAAGCACACGGGTGTTTTCGCATTTCGCCCCCATCGAAATGCGGCCGCCGTGGCCGGGATTCAATCCCGCGACCTCGTGCTCAGCAGCCCAAATTTCGCGTGACTTAAGACCCACACAAATTGCCTTGACCACAATTACAGGCATGCCACATACGGATGTCCTTGTTAACACGCTTGCTAAAACAGCCGGCTGGCAATGAAGACACAAATCGCTTGTTTACGTGCGCTTCCTCCTATTTTCCCGCCGGAAGTTTGCGGTTAAGATTATTCAGTTCCGGGTTCAACTGTTAATCTAAGCATTCACTCAGGTAGGGCTCACGGGCGAGTTCGGAGAAGCCCGATAAGGTTGATGAAACTGCAAGCGGAAATGTGCGCTTTACGCTCTGCGAGACGTATCGATTCGCAGCAAGCTTCACGATTTATCGTCTTCCACGACCAGCCTCAGGGAAGGTACAAAACTCAGCTCAGCCGTCTTACCCAAGTGGGACTCTCCCGCACGATTAGGTCGTCCATGGCTTTGCTGATAATGGCTATTGCGGAGAGTATAAAGAACAGTCCCAGAAGCATGCAGGCTCTAAAGAGAAAGCAAGGTACACGTTAAGCACCGAAACGGGGTAATACGAGTGCGGCTGCCAGAGAACGCCTGACCAATTACGTTGAGCCGAGAACGCAAGCGCAAGGAAGAAAGAAAAAAAAAAAGGGACAGCAAAGCGCAGCAGGTGCTGCACATCGTTATCGACCAAAGCGTCGGAAGCACAACAAGAACAAAAAAGATACCGACACGGGAAGGAGCAAATGTGTTGCCGGGGCTGAGATAGAACCGCGTTGCCCACATATACACGAGTCAGAATAGATATCTATGTTAGATAGATATATAACATAGATAGATATAATAGACATCTATGTTAATACGGACTACGTGTACTGTGTGTTGTAACATTCGGCTAAGGTTGGTGTAGTGCACCCATTCATTTCATGTGCCTAAAGGTACTTTTTATTGAAACAACGGGTTCATGTTAAATTATGGCGTTTTACGTGCCAAAAGGACGATCTGATTGAGGCACGCTGTAGTGGGGGACCTCAGACTAATTTGGACCAGCTCGGTTTCATTACCATGCACCTAAATATAAGCACGCAAGAGTTTTCGCATTTCGCCCCCACCGAAATGAGACCGCCGTGGCTGGGATTCGATCCTGCAACCTCATGCTTAGCATCCCCACACCATAGCTACTAAGCAATCACGGCGGGTGGGCTTCATGTCCAAGTATATAGAAGAGTTTGGTAAAGGGATACTCGGTATCTGTAAAATACATTAAATAATTGTATGTTTCGTAGCGAGGGTACAGCTTTAAAATGCGTAAAATATTGTTAGCGGTACATGATATAATGTTCATATCGGCTGTGATTTAGTAATAGGTAGCTGCGGTTATTCGTTTATATCCAATTCTAAAGCGACAGACAACCACTTCTATATAGGAGCAGTCATTGGAACTAAAACTTCTCCATACTCGTAGTAGTGGCTTAACTGTGCTGAGTTAGTTGTTACGGTGTTTATTCAAGTCGACAAGATTTGTGAATATTGGTTTTCAAGTGCGATCTATGATCTCAGTGAGCTGGAGGGCTGTGTCTGATATATAATTGTTCGGGAGGGGTGGGAGGGGCACCTCGGCCGCACACAAGTGAATTACTGTTCTCGTGCGTGTGTAACAATGTCAACGCGTGTTCTTGCTTCTGCGCACCCTAAATTTCTAGTTTGCTTACATTGCACTTACTATAATTGCCTACAAAAATCTACTGCCGTTTGATACCCATGCTAAACTGGTACAGCGCAACATGGAAAGGAAAAAAAAAGCCGTGCCGGCCAGAAGTAATAAAAAAGCCCCGATCACAACTTACGTGGGAGATTATTGAAGCTGATCTCATAGCAAGGGCTGGTAACACTTGTGTTAGCGCGCCATCTTTGGGCCTGTCTTTCCAGGAAATAAGATTTCTCGATCAGTTTAACCGTGCATGACAGAATTGCACGTTCTGTGACGTTTTGTGAAGTGTTGTTGCGACATTGCTTGATGCTTTCTTGTGGCGATGTATTTGGTGGAACCTGTCGATAAAACCAGTTGGAAGTCAGCGCTCTGTTCCTTCTGGCCGTCTAGACTTGTTTCTTCCTTTCCATGTTGCGCTGTACCAGTTTTAGAATTCAATATGAATTCGCCCTATCATCAACTCTATTGATACCCATGCTTGCATGCTGCCCTATACTTAAAATAGATGTGATCAAACTCCTTAACAGGCACTGATGGGCTAGCTGGTTATTCATTACTTGAAAGAAGCGCACCTAAAACCAAGGACATACGCACCAAATGAGTCACACGAAGTGCTCTGTACGTTTCGTATTCTGTCTGTATGTCTGAGCTTTCAAGTGCGCCGGTTTAACCAAATGAAATTTCTGTTGCCTCTACACCAACGGTGCCAGACCAAAAGTACTTGTGAGCATATTGTGAGCAATTGGCCTTCCATGAATTTGTTTTGTACATCGTAAGAAAATTGATACTAAATAAACTGAACGCCGTGCTCGACAACCTAAGCGGCATGCTCTACATGCGTACTTACACACGTTCTCTTGCGAACGAATAGTGTGGTGTTAAGTACTGCCATATCACAATTATCGAAGACAGCATGTCCAGAAGGCACTCGGCCTGGAAGAAGAATAAGCTTGTCAAGCATGGATCACAAGCTCACATGTTGCGGTGTCTAAGAGAATAAACAAAGGCAATCTTACCGCGAATGCATATATTGAAGCACTGTTCCTCTGGAGCGCAAACACTGAAACAAACAAAAAATGCAGTCAAGGCGTACTGCACTCATTATACACCCTTTCCGTGCTTCCCACTTAGAAGTGTAAGCCTTTGGGCACTCAAGATGTCTGCGACATCTTTTCGCCTAATGACTTCCGACTCGATGTTGAAAATAAATCTTGACTTGAGAAATGGACATTAAAAAGGATTACATACTTTGTCTAATAACTTCCGAATTTTTTAATCCGCAGCATCTACACGCATCATTGGTTCCAGGTAGTTTTTACAGGGACATATTTAGAAACAAAGTGTGCTATGTCCTGTATTACTGGCAATGTAACAATTGCTAGAAAGGCACTGATAGTATTTAATGCTACAGGCACCACCGGAGCCGCATGATGCGTTCAGCTTAGCTCGCGTACATTACGCACGCTTCGTTGGACTTGATCATCCATTATAGAGCTAGACGAAAAGCCACCTGGGGGGTATTCTGTAAAAGTCCGACAAGCGGACTGTCCATTTCGGCCGCTGCTGATTGAATGCAGCTGTACAAGTGAGGAGGAGACGAGCGGCCCTCGCCAATCAGCAGCGGCTGAAATGGAGTCCACCAGGTGGACTCTTACAGAATAGCGCCCCTGCCCTCTCGAGCTTGAGTCGCACTGAGCGCCAGATAGTGCTGCACACTAAGCACATGAGCAGCCTGTTATACGAATACTGTTGTAAGGGGACACTATTGCATCGCATATTTTTAGTACATACGAGTGCGCGTTTTTCTGCATCGTAGACCCGTGTGTCCGTATTCTGCAATTTTGAATTCACCTCCCGGCCAATAGATTTGCAGCGCCACCTCATGTGCGATTATGTACAATTGGAGACGGCACTGAAAGAAACCCACGTGGACTTTCGCGCGAAGCTGCTTACCGGGATACGATTTACCTGGTCCCATGACTTTCTTGTTTTTGTAATATATAATACATTACCCTTTGTTTTTGTCTCCCTCTCTTAGTCGGCGTACGCTTTTCTTTATCTTTCTGTCTCCTTTCACCCCTTTTCCACGCAGAGTAGCAATTGGATATACATCTTCCAGTTAACCAGCCCGCCTCTCGCATCTCATTTATCTTTCTCTCTACATCAAAGGAGCCACTGTTAGCGTGAGCGTAGGCTTGGTGAGCCAGAAAAGATGCAAAAGAGGAAAGACGGGTTCCCGCACCAACTAGCCATGACGTCACAAATTTCCACGTCATCTCCTCGGGATAGTTATTTCTTCTATAGATGAATATGGACTACATTACATTATAGAAGAGTCAAATAACGAACTTCGCGACTTCTGAGAACTTATAACGGGCTTCAACAACCATAATACAATAAAATGCTTTGAAATCTGACGTCACTTCAGCGTCCCGGCGCGGGATTTGAGGGCGAAGTTAAATTAAAAATTTAACCTTGACCATTCTTTCTCCTAGTAATTAACCTGTTACCATGAACTCAGAGAAAAGAGTCAGAATATTTGATCAGTCTAGACGGATGCTTCTCTTTAGTGTCCCTTTAATAAGGAACACGCGTGCAGATACTCACGCAACACTTGCTGTAAACGCGCAGTGAAACACCATCGCATTGTATCTCGGTGCATTCAACAGCAACATTTAGGCATCAACCAATCGCATTTTATTTGTCACTCTCAAGAGGCAATTCGTCGTCAGGGCTGTTATATGCTTGCTCCACTCCTAGGCGTTATGAATTAAATTAAACCTGGAACATGCCAGAGGGGTGCTGCAGCGAGATATGCGACACATTCTACGGCACACATCAAGGGGACCTAATTATAGATATTCTTTAAACATCCAAAACCTTTAAAAAGCATAGCCTATTTTGCGCTTTACACATACGAGTTGTCTCGTTCGAACAACGATAGCGCAAACAAAGCATGGCAGAAAGGCACAAGTCCATGATTCTTTCTACTGTATGTGCGTTCTTCGGTGTTGTGGATGTGTGCACTTTTCTTATTCAATGTTGAATCACGGATTCACCCAACCATCCACCTTAGTAAATCTAAATTAGATTACAACCATATGCAGTGGTTATATGGCTCGAATCGATAGTATGACAATACGCATAGTCCTTGTTTTTTTTTAAATGAAAAATGCACCTCAGTAGTGATAAAGCGTGAACGGGTATCTTCTTCGCCTTACTGATGCAATTTATTGCAAACTTTCATATCGCGTTCTTTTTTTTTTTTGACCTAAATGTTGCAAACAAAACCGTAACAGTACGTAGTTTCTGCATAGAAGCCATAAATTGAAGTTATTCTGGCGAAGACAGATTTTCTTGTACCCTTCATTTCCTTTTTCTCGATACTCCCGTTCTAATATAACCAAAAACTTTCGGTTCATTAGTATATATAAAACAGTAGCGGCGTTTCATTTTTTCTCGTCTGTGTGGAAAATATTTCATTTGAGTAACGAGACTGGATCTCTAATATCACTCAGAGTCGGAGAAGGCAATTACGAGAATTCTAAGCGAATACTGAAGTAAACTGGAAACAAAACTAGAACGAACCCTGGTGCAATACACTCTGACCATCAGAAAACAGGCTGGCATCCTAACTTATTCGAAGTATGTGCGAAGTTGACTGAACAAGATACACCTGCAGTCGCAGTTAACTCGAAGAACTCATCAGCGCTCACTGAAGCAATTAAAAAAGAAAGAACGAAGACATGCTTAAGCCTTCAACATAAATGACCACACGTAAAACGGAGTTTCCATCACTCACCGAACCCCGTGCCCCCGACGACAATGTTGAAGACGACAGATACGATACTCAGCGTGAGTACACATTTCCGGTTGAGGTCACCACCTTCGTAAGGACTGTTATCCAAGAGCTGGGAATCGAGCTTAAGCGGTGTTGTCTCTGCAAAAAGTAGAAAACAGAAGCAATGTCTGAATAAAGAAATACAAGTAGACTGAGCTAATGTCTCTGCTAGAAGGCCAACAGGCATCGCTGCGAGTAGGTGTAATTTTGAGAAGTTCACCATTGAGGCTGCGTAACGGTTGAGCAATTACCAGTAGCACTAGAGATGTCCACTGCTTTTTTTTTTGTACATCTTCAGAATTTTTTTTTCTGGGCGACCCGTACTCGATATTAAGCTTAACGAGCCACTTAAGAATGTGCCATAGAGCCTACAATTGCGGCGCAGTGTGACTGTGCACATTATGCGTCGTTGTTAGCGCATGTGTTCGTTAGAAAGCATTTCGTTGCCTATCCGCTTACATCAGGAGTTGCGGTGATCGTTAACCTTATCGCTAACTAAATATTACCTGTTTGTAGGTTTGCAACTTCAAAATTATATTGTGGAAAATTACGTTCTAAAAACCTGATATGATTATGAGGCAAGCCGTAGCGGGAGACTCCGGATTCATTCTTACCACCTGGGTTTAATTAATGTGCACCTAAATCTAAGTACGCGAACGTTTTTGCATTCCACCTTGTTGGATTTCCGAGGTTGAAAGTTTCCTCCGGGACGCCCGGTTGTTCTCTCTGTCCGGTCGGTGTCCGGAAACCTCCAACGCTCTCCGTCCAGAGCTGATGTTGCGGGCTGAAGAGCGCTGACGCTTGGCTAAGGAACAGTTAAGTTGGTCTATTTCGCATTTTTGCCGGCATTAGAACAAGAAAAATATGAAAAGAGACATGAGACGACGGCAAAACGTGCGCTAGCTTGAAAAGTCTGGAATCGCTTTTTCACACTTCCGTGCTGCGGCTTCCATGCTGTTATTTTCCCTCTTTCGCTCGACGAGGGAATTCAGTCTTCAGCTCTCGGCCAGTAAGAATTGCACTACAGTGGATGGATGGATGGTGGCTATACCCTTTGTAACGGGCGGCGGCTGGCGCCACCTAGCCTTTTGCTCCCCCCTCCTATTTTATTATTCTTTTTTTTTCTATCTTTATATCCTCTTTTTTTTTCTCAACCTAGTTTTTACTCCCCTCCCCCCCCCCCCCAAGATAACTATCTAAAACAGTAGAGGAAACATTTTGTCCCCGATTTATGTTATCTATCCCTTGACTTCCTCCACCAATCCTCTAGCCTTCCCTTCGTTACTGCCACTCTTTTCTCGTCTATTTGCCCTCGTTCCCCGGGAAAACCTAATGCCCCTTCCATATCTGCCACTGTTCCCTCTGCCAGGGTCGGGCGAAGGGCTGTGCATCTCAGCACTATATGTTCAGTGGTCTCCATTTCGGCTCCGCAAGCTGCGCACCGAAGGTCCACGTCTTCAAATTTATCCCTGTATGTTTTCGTCCTCAAAACCCCCGTCCTAGCCTCGAATAATAGTGAGCTGCCCCGCGAGTTATCAAATAAGAGCTCTCTTAATCTCCTGTTTTTGTGACCTATACATTGATAGCGATGGCTTTCCGAGCATTCTTTCTTCCCACATTTTTCTTTCCGTCTCCTTCACCTCTTTTCCCACACTAGAACCACTTTGGATCCCCTCCCTCGGCTGTAGGTATCTATTCCTCAGCTTCCTCGTTCGGAGTGTCCACTTTGTGTTCAAACTTTTCATGTACAGATATTTGTACACTTTTCCTGCCCACCTTTTTTCCTCCAGTGCTGAGAGTCTCTGTTCAAATTTTATTTTACTTATTGCCTCTCTACCTTCAAATGACGTCCATGCCATGTCCCCCTGCACTCCCTCATTAGGGGTGTTCCCGTGTGCTCCTAAGGCCAACCTGCCTACACTTCTCTGTCTCGTTTCCATGCATGCCTGAACTTCCGATTTCATGCACAGTACTGAATTTCCGAATGTGAGGCCAGGTACCATAACCCCTTTCCATACGCCCCTAACCACCTCGTACCTATTATAGTTCCAAAGTGCCTTGTGTTTCATTACAGCCGAGTTCCTTTTCACTTTTTCAATCATAGTTTTTTCCTGTTCTTCCAAGTACTTTTTGCCCTCGTTTAGCCATATGCCCAAATACTTGTATTTTTCGACATGATCAATCTTAGTGCTTTGTATTTCCAATGGTTCCCCCCTTTCTGCATTGTATACTATTACCCCAGACTTCTCTCTACTGCATTGGAGTCCCAATTTTTCTCCCTCCTCTCCACATATGCTCATTAGTTCCTGTAGTCCTTCTCGGGTGTCAGCAAGCAGTACTATATCATCTGCATACATCAGTCCGGCTAGTACTTGAACTACCTTCGTAAACTACCTTCGTAGTACTAAACTACAGTCCGTAAAATCCCACCCATGGTGTCACACCTCCGCGCCGGACTCCGCCAATGGTGTCCAACCTTCGACCCTCCCTCGATGCAATCGAGAGGCAATTTCCGGGGAAACCGGGGTCAGTGCTGTTCCATGGAAATTGTCAACGTTGGCTCTTTGTAGGCTTGACTGTTGCCACCGTTTCCAAATAATGCGGCGGCTGTGATCACCCAGGAAGGGAGGTGCTTTGACTGCCTGTCAATAGTCCGCGCCGGGCCCCGACATTGTACAGGTGGGCGATGATGCTCCGAGTGAAGCGCACAAAGGCGGTTATGGCTTGTGACCTATTGCAATTTGGGGTCAAAGAACTTGTCGATCAGACGGAGACACGATGCATAATCACTTGACAATTCTATTGAGGTGACTGGTTTCGTCGCCAGCTCTTTGGCCTCGAGAAACTATGAAGGGCGGATGACCTTCCATAGCTGCACGCTCGCCAGTGAAGTATCCTTTGTCCAGAAGCACCACCAGGCGTAACAGCAAGCAGCACCAGGGGCTCGGCTGGCCGTATCTAACAGCCTCCATCAAAGTGCAACAGTCGCGACCGGGAATCGAACTAGCGGCGTCATGCTTATAGCGACCATAGCCGCTATGCCATGCACCGCGGCGGGCTGCGAGTTCGGAGCTGTAAGGATCCTATTACAATTTGTAATTAAAGCAAGCCAGTGATCGAAACATGTACATGCAATAATGGTGTTGCGACAACACATTTTTCCAAGATGTCCATTGTCAAAGCATGAGCTAAATACATTTATTGTTCATGTACAAATATTCCCAAAAGCGTGGTTTTTGGGAGTAAACGTGGTTTCATTCGCAAAAGCATCGCAGGGACATTTGAGCCTATAAGCAATATTAACTGATGCAATATAAGCAATATTAACTGATGCCAGACGATATCTATGTGGTGTGACAGCCATATCTGACACAGAAACCAACCTTTCTAACAGCCTATATGGCCACCTGTAACTTAGTGATGAACGTTTGCATGTGTAACAGTGAAAACTGAACTTCTTTCTTGGTTCTCTTAAAACTCATTTCCCCTTTCCCCAGTGCAGGGTAGCTATACCAGGCTGCTCAGCCTGGTTAACCTCCCTACCTTTCCCTTATGACCTCTCTCTCTCGATCCCGAGTACTTCGTGTCAGTTGACGCTGCAGTTTGAAGCCATGAAGAGCGAAAAAAATTGCACGATTGAAAGATGAGCGGGTATTCACCACTTCTCTCACAATCAGCCTACGAAAAATTTAGACGACATTGACCCTGATCAAGTTCAGAGCCACAGACCTCCAGTGACGAGCTCAGGCGCGGTAGATGCCGACTACACCTTTTCAAGGTTCGGACAGCTCGGCTATATATAGAAAGAGAAAGCAAGGACAGGAAAGGCAGGGAGGTCAACCAGAAGAGCACCCGGTTTGCTACCCTACACTGGGGGTGGGGGAAAGGGAAATAGAAAGAGGAAAAGGGAGAGAGTAAGCACTGTATGTGTGTGGGAGGTACACTATCTGACACAGAAACAGGGACTCTATAAACGGTCTCTTATGCAGGTGCACTTCAAGTATTGCACTAGTGCACGAATCGCTTTTCATGCCATTGACGGGTGTGGCCACAGTCCGAGTATCTTTGACTCGGTGAACGGTCTTGAGTCCAGTCGGTGCAAAGTCGCCCGCAGAGAGAGGCGTTGTACATCGTAGCGAAGGCAGCTATGCAATAGGTGCTCGATGGTTTCCTCGCACCCACAGGAGTCGCACATCGGGCTTTCGGCCATTCCCAAATTATAGGAGTACGCGTTCGTGAACGCCACTCCCAGCCACAAAGGGCACCGCACGGTTGCTTCGCCGCGGGAAAGGCTAGATGGCAGTTTTAGCCGTAGCGTGCGGTCAAGTTTACGTAATCGACAAAAGAAGGCACTTAAACTCCAGAGATCTTGTGACTTTTTGCGTGCAAGTAGGCGAAGTTCCCTGGCAGCGTCCGACCTCGCCAAAGGTGTTGGACGCGTCTAGGTATCTTCGTGGGCAGACCGGGCAGCCTTGTCAGCTAGGTTGTTGCAGACGATGCCACAGTGAGCAGGAATCCATTGAAATATGATGTTGGGCCCTCTTTCCAGAGCATGGTGGTGCACTTCCCTGATGTCAGATATCTGCTCGTACGTTCTGCGGTGTAATGCAGACTTGATATTGTGAAGAGCTGCCTTAGAATTATAAGTTATAACAGACCGTACCAGACGCATTCTGAAAGCGACCAGTTCATTTATTAAAGGTTCAAATATAATTTTGTTGTTTTCCCTCAAATATTCGATGTCCTACGCTAAATTGTCTTGCCAAAGCCTGTGGATATGACAGCAATGAATTATAAGCAGAGAAATATAATTAGAATACAGCTCTGCAGAGGTGAGAAAGTCGCTCGATATAAACACGAGCATAGACCAGGAAGCGCTACGAACAACAGATTTATTACAAAAGAAGTCAGGGGCAGTAAATCGTACACACAGATCGACGCCCATGCGTAGAGAACTACGCGCAGTACATGAAAGATGGGCAAATCAAAAAACAAAAAGCTCGCAGACAAAAGTATGACCGAGATGAGAGCTTGAGTACCGATTTTCCCTGTTTGCACAGATGCAGTTTTTCCACAATACAGTTCGCCTTAGCTAGCGCGCCATGTAAATAACCACGCGATGAAAAATGCACAGCTAGTGCAAACAATTGAAAATAAACGCCCAATAAGCGCCATTGCTTGCGCTACCCGAGTGTTTTATAAAATACCAATCAAAAACAGCAGGTAGGCTTGTTTAGAGGCTAGGCTCCATGTCGGCATTTCATTGTATCTGAAGAATGCAAAAGTGGCCTGCATAGGGCCTGTGAAGTATCTAAAATCCATGGTCTTTCGCAGCTTGCCGTTGGCACAGGATAGTGCCGCACCATGCGGAGGACGCCTATGCTTGCCCAACCAAGCAATCCCTGTCGTCACTTATAACTGCAGCTCACGCAATACGAGTAAAGCAGATTGCACAATCGCTTGGCTGTCAAAACGACTAGTCTATTTGTGGTCAGTCAAGCGCCCCGACAGCGTTCGTCAGCGAAGCTTGCCTGGCGCTGCATGGCGCCAACTTCTGAGGATAGCCACGGACTCGATGAAACGAAAGCTACCGAAGTGCTCACTGTGTCGTCCTCGACGGTGATGTCATACCGCGATAAGAGGGCCAGGAGAATAATATCACCAAGAACGCTACTAGCAATGCTGTCTACTATGCTGTCTCCACCAAGGCAGCCAACAGCGGCAAGAAAAACGCAGCGTGACGAACAATAGGAAAACACTGAACACATCCTCCTCTCGCAGTGCCTGCGTAATCGCGAAGAAAAGCAAACGACAAATTAATCATACTGAAGAGAAACGATCTGTCACTGCACGAAAAGGTCACGGTCAAACTGAAGTGGCATTGAGATTGCGCGTTAAGCAGGATACATTGTGTACGGTAGGCTATGCTGGGACGTGTGTGTTATTCCTTCAGTCCTTTTTTTTTTCTGGCTTTATTGTCTTTCGCATTTGTTTTTCTTTCTTTTTTTTTTACTGCGTATTATTCGCATAGATTTTTCGCCGAGATATAATTTTGGTGGTTGTGGAGTAGCCGGCTCTTCGCCCGCCTACTTTTCCGGGGTCATATAATTTAATGCACAACAACAACGTGTGTGTAACGAACACTTATTCTCTTGCATCTTTAAGTGTGAAAATGAACTCAAATCCTAGACACAAACATGTCCAACCATTATCAGAGTTCTTTGATACTTTCATCAAAGGACTATGCTATTAGCATAAAGAAGTTTTAAAACATCCTAATAATTTGGAAGTACTTATTGCGGTAGACATTACGGCTAGGCCTAGTATATATCGCAATAACATTTACTATGAGCATCATGACTGCAGAATGAAAGCATGGCAGTAAATAAGAGCATAGGAAACAACATGACCATCCTAAGCAGAGTACGCATTTTCAAGGCAGCTTTCACGCTGAAGCGGTTCTTCACAGTCGCGAGCCAATCGTGATGGCGAACATGTGATAGCAAAAGGGGCCGCTTAATGGCAAGCATTCTTGCGAGTGAAAAAGGTTGCGGAACATGCACACTTTAAAATTGGTAATGCTTCCCCTACCTCCATTTGTTCTGCCATATCGTTCGCCTCATCGCCTCTGCCGTCAGTCGCGCGACAATTTTCCTACACCACGGCCGTCACGTGAGCGCAGTCACGTGAGTGAGGACGCCTTCACACGCCTGAATGAGCTTTCGCGACAGTTCCAGAGTGCGCGCATGCGTGCTCGTGTACGTATGGGTGGGGGACGGGCGTCTCGAAACACTGGATGATTTAAAGCCCAATCTCGCGACAATACCCGTGCAGTCATTCTTAATATGCTGTGCCATGTTCAAATTGAGCTCTAAGGAAATGTTTCGCATGCTACGTACATGTTGGCTCTTTTAAATGCCTACGTTAACTTTTAACGCCATAGGGATACATCACAGGTCCTAATCCCCAATATGCGCAACCCCGTTCTCACTGCCTGAAATTAAAAACGCCGTTACAGCTAGTACGGCAATCAGCAGAGAAAGTACGTAATATTTTTCACCGTTTCGTTTTTATTTATTTATTTTTGTTATTTTAGCACTTTCACGCTGCAGCGGTCTCAATAAAGTCTGCACCTCAGCAATACTTCGGCGTCTGGAACTCATTCCCCCTTAAATGCTACGGACAAATTACAGGGCTGTCATGATAAATCTCTGCTTAGCGCTGGACAGAGAGAACATAAATATGGAGTCCTCACGCGTCTCCCCTTTTATTTATTTTTTTTTTCAGTCGGAACTACCAATAAATTTATTTTCCGCATCTTTCACTCCGAAACTACGGTACAGTTAATATCACCCCTTATGTCTTGCATCACAGCTGCCACTTCTATCAAGCTATACCCCTTTTTATGACGGGTTTTCCGCCCATTCGACAATCGGCTCTGTTATTTCCTTATCCAACCTCTAGCCACCCTTATGCGATTTCAAGCAGTGGGCCTGATGAACACAAAATAAAACTTGCAGCTTATGCAGCGCACAAAACAGTGACTCACGTTTTAACAAACACGAAAGGTGGGGAACAATAACTAGAAAATGAAGCACGAGGTGCGCTAACAAACACCAGTAGAAGCGCTGATGCAAGATATTATGCAGTGTGGGAAACTAGCCTAGCTCATAAATATCGATGCAGCAGCCGTGAGCTGAAACCACATGCCTGATTTTTAGCCAGCCATTACTGGTATACGCGAGTTAAGGTAAGCCTGGTGGTTCCTTGTGGTGCGGTTATAATAGGACATTCTACTGCTAATTTCCTTCTTTCCTTTCCCCCTCTCTCTCTCCTTGTCATCTTTGTTTTTCCCTTTCCCATTTCCCCGGTGTAGAGTAGCCAACCGGACGTTATTCTGGTTAACCTCCCTGCCTTCTGCTTTTCTACTTCCTTCCTGCTGCTATACGGTGCAGTGAGAATTGTTGCATTTGTTGTTTTGTAACGTCAGGGCATACAGAACATTAAGAATTATTGCTGCAGGCAGGCATTTCTCATGACTATACGCACCGGCACGAGAACTCCAAAGCGCTCTGCATTCAAAAAGGGGGGGGGGGGGAGGAGAAAACCATGGGTGGCTAGTGTGTTTGCAGTGCTAGAGGACGACTGTGCAAACTGTTGTACAGTAAGGCGCTAAGTTACACAACTTCAAGTGTGGCTTCAAGAATACGGCCAAGCTCTCAAGATGTTGCCTTCTTTTGACTTAAGTGGAAAGTGCTGTTCGTTACTTATGGTATACAACCCTAGAATCCCTCAATTACAGTTTGCAGCTTGCAAAGGGCTCAAAAAGCTTAGCCCTGCCACTTTGATGCACGTTGACAAACTACTACATGTGTTGCATGAAAGTAGCACGCAAACTGCGCTTCAGTTGCAGGACGGACCACCTATCCTCGACGGAAAGTAGCTCAAGTAAAACAATAAAAAACTTCGTGCGAGACGAGAAGGAAGGAAAAAGAACGCATTTCACCTTTTCGCGGCACTTTCTTCACTGCCGCGGACGTTTCACGTATCTCTCGCTTTTGTAGAAACAAAAGCAATTGAAACGTTTACTGCATCCATGCTACGACTAACACTGTACGCTCTACATGGAAACCGATCTCTTTGCTACGCGTTCACCAAATGAAACATGCGTAACCCGATGCTTCAAAAATCCCTTCGAGTACACAACGGAGTACACGGAACGCTTGCCTATAAAGGTGATAACTTGAAGGGCAATGAGCAAGTGCTTGCTTGCAGCATGGGCGATATGACAAAGACTTCGCTGAATTCGCTCCTCCTTCGCATGCCATGTGGACCCTGTCACACTCGACTACCATTTCTTTTGTCAGATATGGCTAAAAGTGGTATTTATCAAGCTGAATTTTTTTTATTGATATGTAGTTGAAGCAGATGTTAGCGCCTTTAATGGTACCGGCTAATCCTCTTCGCAGGGCAAGGAAAACTAAAAGCGCGAGAACATTGAAACCGTCGAATATCACAGACGTTTACGAAGTTTCGCACAAGAATAAAGTAAGTCACAGGAAAGAGTAAAATAACACTCGGAGATGCACAGTTCCGTTAACACATGGGAGTTAGAAAAAGTGTTGTTTGACAACAAGCCCGCAAAAAACGACTTCAGCCTTAACTGGCGTTCGTTGTGCTGCACGTGATCCTGCGCTGTGGTAGTGTGCAGTGACCGTGACCGGCTGTATAATGTTTCTGTGCTCTTTTTTCTATGTTTATACTTATTTTTCTACTACTCCGGTCTCCTAATGTAGGGTATAACAAACCGCATTTCCCGCTCTGGTTAACCTCTCCGCATTTGTCCTTTGTTTCGTCTGTCCTTTGGCGCTTGAAGAGCGTGATAAATCGAGCTTACTCAGCGGTTTTCCTATTCCGATCGTGGGCACGATTAATTGCTCTGAAAAGTTTCAGCATAAATCTGTCAATGTGTTTTTAAATATGTTATACAGAAGGCTCAGATCTTTTATATACATACGTACCACCAAAATGGTAATTTTGTTCCTACACATAAACTATCGCACAGAACTTGAACTTGAACAACTAGATATGACCTTGTGTTAGGCAGTGCGAAAGAACACTCGATAGATTTAAGCTATGGAGACTGCTAAGTAGACTTCGCGCAATATTAAACGTAAACGATAAAGCAACGTACAAGCAGCGACTACATTGAACATTGAGAACACTGTCCGAAATGTACTAAGCTTTCTTTTTCTGAACATTTACCCACGGGAAAAAAAGCTTGCATAGATGTAGAAGTCTTCGCCCTTTTTTACCAATAAATTGAGACGGGTTCTTCCAGTAATATTGCACAACACAGCAGATCCACCGATATATCTGAAGCCCAATGACGCACTGCACCCTACGCACGGCAATACTAGCTGTGCGGAGCCAAATTTCTTGGCATTCTCAAGGGTCAATGCACGCCGTTCATAGGCACCGGAGAGACCAATAACGCGGAGCAAAAACGCGGACCGGAAAATCGGTGTCGGTGACATATCAGCAAACATGTTCTTGATTCGTCTGCGGCGCCGCACAAAGACGCATCAAAATTTGCTCTCAAAACGCCCATGGCGGGAGCCAGTAGTGCCAAGTTCAACACCAGCTTATTAAGTAGGGGTTCCCCGTCCCGAAGCAAACCTTGCGCTTTGTTTCTCAAGAGTTGCCCGCGAGCGAGGTCTGGGCCGCTATTTTGTAGCGATGCCTTATATATATGCCCTATTCTATGCTATATTCTCATCATCCACCACACACGGCCGCCTGATCCCGTTGATAATGTGGGCAGACCGTGGCTCTGACCACTGGCCAAGTGCGAAAAGCCTGAAAAAGCATAGAATCGGAAAAGGCATCGCTACAAAATACCGGCCCTGATTGATTGCGCAACGTCAAATCAGCATACATTTGCGTTCTTCGTACCCATGTTTCGTCCTCGTTTATAAGACAAGCTAGGATTACGCAAGATGAAAAAAAGTTTCCAGATTTTTGCCGAACACGTGCGCATCCGAATCGAGCTGCGTCTTAGTGCCCGAGTAATTTGGGGAAACAAGCAAACAAGTTTTGTCTCTTGATTACATCGAGTACTACTAAAAAAGTTGCGTACGAGAATGAAGCAGGGATGCAGTGCCTCAAGCTTCGGAGAAAAAACCTAGGTACATACAAAGCGCTGCAGAGTGATTTGAGGATCCGGAGATATGGTTTGTTAAGTCTTGTTGCAGTCAATATTTTATGTATGCGATCTTTGAAGAAAGAAAGCAGTCGAACAGACAAACAAAAATTTCATAAGAGGCTTTTTTCTTGGCTTACGCAGTACATGGTGCAAGATGCACAAGACAAAGAAATGAAAACCGCTCTTACGAATTCTGGCCCGTATTTACAAAAGCGGTCTTACTCTAAACCTGTTCCTAAGTGCAAATGTCAGCCAATAGTAATGTCGGACGCATTATTAACGAAGGCGTTCTGCCAATGGCAAAGAGTACTTATGAAAGAAAGTCAAGAAAGCAATGTCAGAACACCACCGACAAAGCGTACCACGGAGATACGCTCACAATGAAAACAGCTGCTCAGACCAAATTGGCATCTTAATCGTTAACTAATTACGAAGTGAAAACACAAGTACCTCCATTACCCAAGGAAGGAAGAAAAAGTGGAGAAGGAAAGGCAGGGAGGTTAACCAGTTTATCTCAACCGGTTTGCTACCCTACTCATGGGACCGGGATGGGGGAGATGAAAGATGGGGAGGAGAGAGAGAGAGCACATAGCACAGCACACACATCGTCAGTTACAGTCCGTCACTCTTGCTTGGTACGTGACATCACTGTCACAGCCGCTTGTCCAAGCCCGTCTCCTTCAAAAATCGAAGTAGTCCCTTCGTCGCCTTCAGCTGCGATGTCTTCTGTCGGCGATATGTGAAAATCGTTTCAAATGACAATGATCTATTGTCAAGGTGCGCTAGAACGAACGCAGGAACTGCCTCTGAACATTAAATTCAGGACAGTCGCACAGAATGTGTTCTAGCGTCTTCTCGCAAAGACAGGCATTGCAGAGAGCGTTGTCGGCCATTCAAACGCGAAATGAGTAAGATTTCGTGAATGCCACCCCTAGCCATAAGCGATAAAGCAGAGTGGCCTCTCTTCGGCGGAGTCCAGTTGGCATACATAGATGCATCGAAGAGGGCAGGTGGTATTGACGGTTGCTCCGGTTGGTCTGGTTGCTTGGTGTGCACCATAGAGAGCGTGATCTCCTGTGCAAGCACTCGAAGTCTGCTGGCTGCGTCAAACCGGGAAAGTGGTATGGCCTCTTCCTGTGTCTTCAACAGCTGCCCGAGTGGCATTATTGGCGACTTCGTTTCCTATGACGACATTACCCAAATAATTTGCTTAACTACAAGGTCCGATAATAACATATGCTAAGCAAATTTCAGAACAAATAATGAACTCGTTTACAATTTTTCCTAATACATAGAGAAAATTATTACTTTAGATATATTGACACCAATCATACATATCAGTGTCGAGATAGCGTGAATTAAATTTTGATGCCGTCAAGACAGACAATGCAATGTTGCGCATAGTGATGCGAAATTCACGAGTACCTAGTTTTCCTGTGAAACGGAATAGCGCAAGCCAGGATGACCACAAAATGAGAAGGACACACACAGAAGCGCATGTTTTCATCTGACCTGCGACATTTGTGAACACTGCGAACGATTTTTTCCTTTGTGACGATTGTAACGCCTTTATTCGTACTCGTATGAGCACTTAAGAGCAGAGGAGCAGTGGACGTCTCATAGATGGATGGATAAAAATTTCCGTTGTATTAAAACTTGCTAATGCCAAAATTTCCAACATGAGCACCTTATAAGCTATAACGAACGCATTTCAGCAGAAGAACATAACGCGGAGCATCGAGTGATAGGCTTGCCGTCGCAGCCGAAACGTCTTATTCCCAGTTGAGAGCGCTTGCACAAGCTATCCGAGGCCCATCTGCAGAAGAGGAGCCTTCAATTTGATTTCAGCTACTGCATATTGCATCGCGCATTGCCAAACATCAAAATGAGGCGTTTCACTCTATTGAGGAAATCCACTGGTGCAAGTGAAACCCGCTGCGTTCACGCCAGCACTCGCTGAAAACAGCAAATGGACGACAAGGAGCCCCGGACGTTCAACAGAAGCTGCACACATGACGCGGAGTCGAGGCGCATCACTTTCGGCGGCGGCAGCCGCGGGAGAAAGTGCGCGCCTCGACTCGGGCGAAGGCCGCCACAGGTAGCGCGGGCGCACACTCACCGTCGGCGTAGTGGAAGTGGTAGGGCTCCCAGGAGTGAAAGCCCATGGCGGTTCAACGGCCCGCGCGGGCTGCTTCGACCATGGCGACGGTCCCCGTGGCCGCCAACGCGGCCAGAGTGCGTTTACCCGAAGGCCGCCGATGCAGACAGGGCTGACCGATATAGGCGGCCGCTTTCCTCTTTCGGAGCCTCGAAGCGGGCACCGGTTGCAGCGAAACAAGCCCCCCCCCTCCCCGCGCGTGAGTGAAAGAGCCGCCCTTGGCGCGCCGGAGAATCTCCTCTCGGCAACTCGTGGTGGGGCGAAAATCTAGGTCGGCAGGCGCAGCGAAAAGGCTTTCCTCCACACTCGGGCCGGCAGAAGCACGCGTGAAAGACGTAGCGGCCGCCAATTACGGCGGGCAAAGGGCTCGACGCCGGGTTGCAGCCCGGCAGTGTGAAATGCCCTGGAAGGCAGACTCGAGCACCGACCCACCGCCGATGCCCATGGAAGGAGGTCTGCGCGCGACCATAGCCCAACCGCCCCTCCACCAGCGTCGCTCCTTTCCCCCGCACCGCGAATGCATCGGCTGCGTCCTTTCGCTTTCGTTCCTGGAGCTGTTATTTCCGCTCCTGTTACACTCGCCGGGCGCCCCTGGACCAGATGGGGCCCCCTAATCCGCTGCCGCGATTACGGGGGGACGCGAGCGCAGGTGCATTCCTCCGCCGCATTCCGTTGTGGATCAGACCGTCGACGCAGCAACGTGCCCTTAGGCGAGACGCCGTCTACTCTAAATTATTTCTTTTTTCTTTGTTTTTGGAAGGTGCAGTTAATCGACAAATTTACTTTTCTTTGAGCTGTGGTGGACAAGGGGAGATGAGCAACAAAGCTGCAAATCTGCGCGCTACGTTGAAAAGCAACACTGCGACCCATGCTCGTCCTATATGAAGCTTCGGCACCTACAAATGATATCAAGGGGAAAGTGAGGTTGGATACTTTCCACAGGTAGAAACCAGAGATTTCAAACTGAAGCAAATGTTTGCAACGTGATTACTACTTCACTGAACGTTAAGCCTATATACACCTACCCTCCCACAGCGTTATTTAATTCTAATAATAATATTTGGGGTTTTACGTGCCAAAACCACTTTCTGATTATGAGGCACGCCGTAGTGGAGGACTCCGGAAATTTTGACCACCTGGGGTTCTTTAACGTGCGCCTAAATCTAAGCACACGGGTGTTTTCGCATTTCGCCCCCATCGAAATGCGGCCGCCGTGGCCGGGATTCGATCCCGCGACCGTTATTTAATTCTCCTCCATAACTTTGGCTACCGGATCCAAAAAGTCTGTCGAAATGCAACAGCACAAGCTTCCCTTCTGGCGAGAGCAACTTACTCGCGAACTGAAATTAAGGCAAACCTGTCGCAGCCACATCACACTGCCCACTCGCTGTGATTGCTGGAAAAAATATTGCTCAAACAGGTGTCTCCGTCGTAACCACTTAGGCCATTTAGTCGATAGGCTCTTATTTACACCCAGTTTCTGCGGCAAACAACACGCTGACTGAACAAACGAAAAATACGACAGTAAGATGGATCAGGCAGACAACCAATTTCGCAGACTCCGGCAATGCTTTTTTCTGTAGGCATTCAGAAAGATCCTAGTGTCAGATTTGTTCCTTGAGTAGCAAATAAAGAATGCGCTATGATAAGGGCACTAAATTGGTGAATTTAAACGGGGACGTAAATATGGCTAACCATCTTCTTTTACCGCAGCTTAAATTACCCTTCTTCGCAATCCATAGAACCAAGTTCGGCATTGTTCGATCGGCTGCCGGATTTGACTAATTGTCCGTTCCGCGAATAAGCCATTTCCGAGCCAATTTGACAAAGTTACCGTGTACCCGCTCCTTATCCACGAGTGCGCTTTCGATAAATTAGCCGGGTATACTGTCGAACAAATTGGAATATGCTATGTTTTGTTTGTTTGTTTGTTTGCCGGGAAAAGATTTCAGAACGTTTCGCATAAGAAAACGCGTTACTGTTTACATTGATATGCACATGAACCGTGAACACTGCGTAAATGCACGGTGACATAATGCACAATAACTTGAATTTGGTATCTTGTGGCGCAAGGCCCCATAATGACCAAAGAGGGCCATGCCACAATTAGTGAGCTGACAATGGAGTAATGAATTACGACAGTTGGTTGTGACAAGGCTGCAAAGGGGCCTAAAAAACAGTCGCGGGGAAGTCCGTATAATGTATATGTAATAAAATTATGAAAATGACCAATGAAGTGTACTATAAACACAAAAGATACATTGTGAAGGGATGAAAATACGAACTACAATATGTCAATGCTGAAAATTACCAAGAAGCACTACTGCATTTCCGGAGCCCTTGAAATGCTATGGCCTGGAAGCATGTGCAATACAAAGCGATAATATCGCAGCAGCAGCATCTTGCAAGAGGATGCGCTACGAATCTAGTGCTTATCACTTTCAGTATAACAAGATAAATCAGAAAGCTTAACATATTTACCACACAAGAACGGCCCTGGTCTAAGGAACATTGCCGGGTGGCGTGGAATATGCTCTTTGTAAACTAAAGTGAAGTACTTTTTACGTTTAAGTTCTGTTTCCTGGCATTCTAGCAAAACATGAATGGTGAGCCTCTCACCACATCTGCCACAGGTTGAAGACTCATCATTTGTCAGCAAAAAATTGTGGGTGTCATACGTGTGCCTTATCCTGAGTCGACAGAATAGGACCTCAATGTGTCGTGTTTTCGTTGTTAAAGTACAAATACCTAACTGTGGTTTTATTACGCAGAGCTTATTCGTTTCAGCATCCCACAAGCGTTGTCAATGGCGTTTCAGTTTCTTACGTAAGAAAGGCTCAAGATCTTCGGCAGGAACAACCGCAGTCGGATTAAGAGCTTCAGAGCAATTGATGTAGCGATTTCGTGGGCAAGCATATTACCCTCTTTCTTCATGCGCAGGAACCAAGCATACTATCACATGTTGCTGATATGAATAAATAGTGCAGAACCGGGAATAAAGCTGCACAAAAACGGGATTCTACTGCTTTTTTTAAAGACAGTTTTTCCAACACTCAACGAGTCAGTAAATATTATTGCCTTTTGTAGTGTAAATTCCTTGATCTGTTTTACCGCGACAGTATTGAACAGGTCTCTACTGCAAATGTATTGGTCTGATGGGGCAGAACGCCCGATTTAGAGAAAGATGCACCGCCAGCTGCGTAACATACACCAGCATGTGACTCACGCATCGGTGTAAAATTCGTGGCAAGGATACTTTGAAGTCATAAAAAGTGCTTTTGAATGGCTACCTGTGGAGCATGTTTCGTTACCTCGAAAAGCGATGGCTCACATTTTATCACCCGCCAAGGAGGTAGCAGCTGCACTGGTAGCATTAGGCGATGTTCGAGCCCCCCTTCAACGGGACATCCATTTCATTACTTAGCTTTTTGACACGCAGTGAAAAGGGCTCTCTTGCTGTAGGTCGATTACGAAACAGTGCGGCAGATGGAGTATTGTTTACGGTCGCGTAACAAAGGTGTTCAGGGTTCGAATGCACTTTCAGAAAACAAGTAAAACTGGAGTATGACCTTTGCAAATTAAGTGACCATTCAATCGATTCCACGTAGAGACTTGGTACAAGGACTTGTCCTGGAGGCGCCTGTGGGCAATCAGATGCCTAAATGGTGAACTGGATCCAGCATCTTTGACGCGGTCGGAATGTACAATAACTTGAGAAGCAGCAATGACATAATTCGCTATGGCAGAACAGTTCGTATGAATGGCACAAGCAATACTAAAGTACAAGAAATAGACATGTCGGTCATCGCATGGGTGAACAGACCACGTTTTGTTGCTCTCGTGGGAGCAACGACTTTGCCGCCTACACGTACCTCTCGACCTGGTTTCGACCTCTCATGCAGAGTAAGCCATTTGTCACTCGCGAGTCGCGACCACAATTTCGCGACGTCGGGTAACCTGGAACCCAACCACGCGACAGCGCTCATCGCTCGGCCCGCTGATACGGCCCGCCGACTTTCTATGGAGTTCGTTCGTTACACGTTACTTGCATGGAAGTCAACGAACCGAAACGAAAGGAAACCCCGAGACAAAGAAGCAAGTTCGTCGCTGCTTTGGAACGGGAGCTGGTCAAGACGCATTGCGTGGCGCATAGCGGCCATATATTACTTGTCAGAATACTAGGCACCGAACCACGATGCGAACAAAAAATCTACAAAATCGGAACATGAACAAACTCCAACAAAAATTAACGAGAACGCATGCCTTCGCATCCATGTCTTCACGAAAAGATTGCAAAAAGAAATCATTCAGTTATCATTCATAACTTCTATATTCTTTTGTTCAGTTTTACATGGAGCACATCATCTGCTTTGATTGCCGAGTGTTGTGAACAGATTCAAGGAGTCTATTTTACGTTAACACGTCTTGCCTTCGTTAGCAGCATTCTAATCATTTACAGTGCTTTACCTTGGAATTGTTTTGCGCGTATGTGCATCAGATGTTAGTGTACTGGAAATCGAATGTCAATCCGTACTTTTTTCCCGTTATACCTCTGGCCCACCTTTCTGCATGGTGAACGTCATGCGAAAAAGCTAAGATAAAGAAATGGTAGTCGTATGGGGCAGCAGCATAAGCATTCATGCCTGTACTTTCTCGCGAAAGAAAGGCGACGGTAAAGTTTATATAACGGAGCAAGAAGAAAGAGGTGACTCTACAGGTTAAGTTGTTCAAGAGGCGCTTTCAAGCACAGAAGATGGTCTGGTTTGCAATATATTTATATTCTGGCCACTACGTTTATGTAATCCGAAAGTCGAGTTCTTGGGAAGAAATTAAGTCCTATAAAAAGCTGGCGCGTATGAACGGGCTTGTTACATGGACTATGCCACAGGCACGCGTATCAGGTGCGGCAATTTAAATCCCGGAATGACGCTCAGAAAGGAGCTCCCTCACTTCAGTTTCGTCATTACGAAAACTTCGAAGAAATCTCAAGTTTCAACAAAGACAGCTTTGCTGGAAATGTTTTGCAGCGCTACGTACGCAGTGTTTGAAACTCGCCAGTTTAGTGTCGCTGTATTATATGCCACACGGCAGTGCTACATAGCTGTCAAAGTAGCAGCAGTCATTGCAACCATGGAAAGCACGGAAATTACGAATACGAAGGCAATATGCTCTCTTACTTTCCGCCTCGCTAATCTTTCACTTCAAATATGTACGCTCAATAAAAACTATTCAATGCCCCTATACATCCCTACAATTGAATGATTGCTGGACTTTTCTGTTACTCCGCCTAAACAAGTCCCTCATTTC
This sequence comes from Dermacentor albipictus, assembly GCF_038994185.2. Taxonomy (NCBI): domain Eukaryota; kingdom Metazoa; phylum Arthropoda; class Arachnida; order Ixodida; family Ixodidae; genus Dermacentor; species Dermacentor albipictus. Next base: position 235,478,439 of record NC_091821.1, read on the forward strand.
CGCCGGTTCCTTTCACAAATATCACAGTGGGGTAAAGCAAAAAAAACGTTTGTTTCTGCACTTCCTAGTGAAAACTTCTGTTACTCAGCACGAAGTTGGTTGAGATACAAATATAGCGCTTGAGCTATAATGTATTTCAGTTAAAAAAAAAACAGTGGGCCAATGTCAAAACTACTGGGCTACGAATGATGCGTATCGCAGAAATGTTTTCCTACAAGGACGGTGCCGTCATAAATTGTAGTACAGACGTTCTGCAATGTGTTCACTCCTTTTTATGATTGACCGATTGCAACGAAAAATTCGCAATTGTGTAAAGTATTCGTGGTACCTTATCTTGCCTGTGTTCTCGTGCTCCAACGATAAAATGTCTCAGCTGCAGCTCGCCATGCGACATACATTAACAACAGATTGTCTCAAAAAGTAAATTGCCTTTAGTCAAAAGGACCTTAATAACCATATGATGAGCTGATTCATGTGAAGACTTTTCTTGTGGGAATAGCTTTACACGAGATGCTTTGTGGCGTTTACGGCGATGCGAATCACCGTATGAGCATAAAACAGATCGCCACGTTGCCTTTCTTTAAGAAGACAATAATTCTTAGGGACTACAGGATTCGAACTAGTAGCCTATATAGGGGTTGGCCAATATGTTAGACACCTGAACATGCGCCGGACGCAACACGCAGAACAAACAGCAAGTATTTGTTAGGAAATTTGGCAACACGGACACACCAACTATGTCGCTTGTTGCAACCAATAATGTGCCCGAAAAAGATCATAATCGCAATTGAGTTATGAAGGTATGCGGAAAATCTTAACGAGGAAGAAAAAACAGACGCGTTTGAAAACTTGGAAAGGAAGAGACGTTGAGTCAGCAGATGAATACTAAGTGCGCTGAAACCGAAATGCTTAAATATACCGAGATGAGTATACCGAAACTTTAGAGATAACCACTAGCGAGATGTAAACGCAGTGCTTCCGTGGCCTTAAATATCGACCCTGGTATACAAAGAGCTGTACGCGCTTCTGCGGCTGCGACGTTGCCCGCACATGTGTTTTTGCAACCACACCTCATTGTAGGCCGTCGCAGCACTATTTCTATTGATGGGTATCGGTTATCCGCTTCCGTAGCTTTTGCAGAAAGCCTAACTTTTCTTAATTAAAAAATGTGTGTCAGGTTACAGTTCAATTACATTTCACCAATGCGACCAGGGTCGCCACAGGAAACCGAGCAGGCGACAAGCAGATGAGGCATGCGTTGATATCACAGTGGCCAGCGCTCCCGCTTTTTCATTAACCGATGACGCCTACGCCTCACCCCAAGCTAAAAGGAAACCACTGAAATGTTGCAGTAACGGCATAATACAACTACACTGCCAACCCACGGCTATCACAGTGTCCTACAACGACTCAAGTAGTCTGCACCTGATCACGGAAATGAGCAAATCTTTCTTCTAAGTCGCAGCAACGCATTTTACAGAAATTTACAGCAGCAAAAAAAATAAAGCGGAAATGTTCAATTTCTCGACCCAGGCACTAACTTTATCCGGTCTACAAAATGCAGTTTTAAAATGACATGGTTATTATGCATTGTTTCCAATACCTGGATCACTTTTCCCAAAAGGATTGCTTTTCTTATCAGAAAAATATCCCTGCTATTTCATATCCCAAACGTTAAGAGCAAGAATTTTCCATGATAGGGGTCAGAAGAACAACTTGCTCAGAAAGATAACAATGGCAAGAAGTGTAAAGTAATTCCCTTGCGTTTCTTGGCTGAATGAAGAAAAGTATGCCGTTACTTGAGAAAGGCCACATATGTTGCACGGACTATACACAGCGAGCGAGTAACTGTGGGATCGGTGCCGCCATTACCAAGGTCACAGACGTTAGACGATCGAGATTTTGACAACCCGACAAACTTGTCGACGGCGCCAAAATGCCGATTTGCGCTGTTTTCGGACGCCGATTGAGAAGCAGGCGCAAGTCAGATGAAATGAGGCCAAGCACAATAATGTATTGTTTACCTATACTGTATGACCGAGCGGTGCGAACGCACGAAAATATAGCGCTTGGCTTGCACTGATTTAACAAAAAATACTTAAAAACTGAGTAATGCTTGTGTCAATGCTTGGGCACCAAGGGACCACAGGAGAGTTGTTTTCAACTGTTCTGCGTTTAGGTTCAGCGATTTCAGACCACGGAGTTAACAAACGCACGTTGTGCAACGTCGAAGTGAATTTCTTCCAAAAGTTTGAAGGACCTAGCTAGTTGCATGCGGCGAACATCTACCTACATCTCAGAGCAACCCGCGGGCTCTTCGTCCAAACAAAGTCCCGACGGTCCGCAAGACAAGTTGGGCCACGGATGCCGGGAATGAGCAAGTAGCACGCGCCAAAAAATGCCGCCACCTCTGGATCGCGCGCGCCTTTTCATCTGGCTAAGCGCGGTGGCTCTACTAGACGGAAACTTCTGCTCGGTAAGGCTCCCAATGCCCACTCTGTTAAAGTAATTGCGTGTCAAGTGCTGCAGGCTTCGATGTTCTGCAGTGACCCGCCGTGGTTGCTTAGTGGCTATGGTGTTGGGCTGCTAAGCACGAGGTCGCGGGATCGAATCCTGGCCACGGCGGCCGCAGTTTGATGGGGGCGAAATGCGAAAATACCTGTGTACTTAGATTTAGTTGCACTATAAGAACCCCAGGAGGTCGAAATTTCCGGAGTCCCCCGCTACGGCGTGCCTGATAATCAGATTGTGGTTTTGGCACGTAAAGCCCCCTAATTTAAACATGTTCTGTAGCGACGCAAGGTAACTATAACGTCAGCATGCATGACAGTACGTAGCGAAACAGCGTTATCTGCTGCGCCCTTAGCATCACTCAGTGCCATCACAAGTCAATTTTCGCTCTGTAGAAAGTCCGCATCGGTCCCACAAGTTCCCCAAAGGATGCCGGACAGTCCTGAAGGAACTCATTCGCAATGTCGTGAACGCGACACCCCAAGTGTCGTGAACCCCAAGTGTCGTGAACCCCAAGTAAACGTAACAAATACGTAAAGCCGCTTTACAATTCAAAACACGCCGCCACGCTGCAACCGGATGGCGACGAATGTGCTTGGCAATGGTGGACTCACGACTGACGTCACGTGCACAACCTAGGTACGTTAATGCAGGAGTTGCGGATATCTGACAATGAAGTCAAAGGAATACAATGTATGCATTGTTAACAGAATTCGCTGGCCCGGTAAATAGGTAGGGAACAAAAAATGTATTGACGTGTTTTCTATCGAACAGTGCTTCCCACAAGAAAGCATTCCTTTTTTCACAACTAATCATATAATAGGTAGTCAGTTCCTCATTATCCTAGCTGCACCACAAGAAAAATGAGCCAGCGTATTGCAGAAATGACACCAATATTTCTGCCGCTGTAACGCCGCGCTGGTATGCTATACAAAAAGCTAAGGAAAGCGGTTGCACACTAATTCCACAGCAAAGCTAATACATTTTTATCCTTATAATCACTTATGGCTGGCGTTAGCCGTTCCCACCCTTCCCATTTTTTTTTTCATGGTTGGTTAGAGCTGGTATCTGCACCGCGGTATGCTTACCACCACGGTCTGCTTTTCGCTATTCACTGGCATGCTGCTCTCCTTGGCACCTTTATACATGGTATAAAAGGCACATAAAGCGTTTGTTATAGTGGACGAGCACGAGGCCGTCTTCTTCAATCCAGTTTTATTGATGTATCACTGCAAAAACGAACCAAGTAGGGCCAAGGCTGGGTGGGTCAGGTTGTACACGGCTTTGGTAGTCGATAACACGGCCTATTTAATACTTTGCAACCCGCACTTTGTAACCTGTAGTAGCTGAAATAAATGAGATGTCTTGTAGCCACCTGCAGAGCAGAACAGATAATGCTAATGATAATGCTAACGCCAGGTTTCGATTACACAAAGAAGAGCATGTTATTCGATGTGCTCTATATTCGGGAGATGCGTACACGCTATTTTGCAATGTTCTAATTTTGTCGCGAACACCATCTCTGGAGCTGGCGTAATCCGTTGAAGTATTAGCAGCTTAGTGGACGCTTCCAGCAGACAAACTCAACCGCAAATGGTTAGCTGTTCCTCCAACATTATCCCGAATTAAAGTGATACAGGATGTGTTTTCGCACAAGATGCAGTTAATAGTGAAGTGTTATGCCCAGAGTCTCGAGACAAGTTGCAGCGGAGTGCTCCAAATTACCCTTGAGCACCCGGTATGTTACAGCTTGCACCGAAATCTCACTGCAAGGACGCGTTTGCCTTCCACTCGTATTTGAATGTGGCCACCGCAGCAGGGAAAACTGAACCCACAACGCCGTACTCAGCAGCATGATGCTGCCACTGATGAAACAGCAAGATAGGAAGTCGGGCTAGTTGATATGAATGCACATAGTTGGAGAATGTGCACTGTCTTCTCATTGTTAGATTGTGAGTGGCAGCTGCTAGCAGATGTATTCCACGATATCACTTAATAGAATAGGTGTTTGTTTTTTGCTCCTAATAAACTTCAGGTGCTAGACAGCGCTCGTATACTGCGTTCTTCTCCTCGTGCTGCCATCTTTTTCCGCGTTGATTTCAAGTAAATGCCGAGCAGTAGCCGTTGAGAGAGCAGTTAATTAGCATCAGGAGCACTTTTTTCGTAGTGGTTTGCAACGACTAAACCAGGAACGTGCAGCTCAGGTTCCTCTAGACATATCGACTGTTGATGGTGAAACATTCTTCAACGGAGCTTATATTTAATCATGAGTACCGTGTGTAAGTAGTTCTTAAGCGATCGACAATCATAATCAATTTAACATTAACTTGTTTTATTTCCACCTGCTTAGGTTCAATTTTGTCGCTTAAAGCGCTCTATCTTGGGTCACGGACATTGCGCCGACAATCCACTCCCTGGGCACTTGCATGTTTTCCAGCTGAGGTGAGATGCCCAGTTGAGCTACATCAACCAAAACGAACGCGGCGTGAACGACTGCTTTCGGGAACATGCGCAAAAAGTAAAAAAACCGGACAGGGGCGCACAGTTGGTAACCCACGTTATTTCGTGTGGTTTAGCTAGGCGCGCTTCTTGGGACAACCATTGTAGATAGGATTGGTAACACTACTCAAACACTGACGCGAGCAGCTTATTTTTTTTTAAATAGACTGTTGCATAAGTCAGCCGAAATAACCTGTTGCTGAGTAGTTGGTTCGTACTGAACAAATATTGTGTTGAGTAAATTTCAACAAGAGCGACAGGAAGAGAGAGGACAGAGCTCACACTACAAACTTTTACTGCTCAAAAATATATAGGATAGAGTGCAGACTATACCAACTTTTATTACCAATAACTGTTGCTAGCCTGCGCGCTTTCCTATCTCTCTGCCCTTGCTGAAATTTGTGCAGTACATTATTTGTTCATAAGTGAGCCATCTATTGCACTGCACGCTTGAGCATCTTGAGCACCCGTCTTCGATGTGGATGCTTCATCGCAAGATATTGTATATTATTTTTGGGCATGCGTGGCAAAATGTATTTGTATGCGCGCACCTTCCTTCTAACAAATGGTTGTCGACAATTATACAAGACCAAGAAGCCCAACAGTTCATGCTTTTTTGGGTATTTTGGTTTCCATCCCCTTCTAAATGGCACTGCGTGTTTTTAAAGGATATATGTGAACATATTTTACGCCTTTCCCCCTTTATCTTTATGTGCACATTTACAATATTTGGCACTTAAAAAATTTAGTGAGTATTCGCATTGCGAACGATTAAGAGTTCACTTTTCGAATATCATAAGTATTCGCATGTCCGCTTAAGCGTAAAATCTACCACGCTGTATTAAGCAACAAAGCAAGTATAGTCGCTTCAATAGACAGCTTTAGAAACGTCACTGGCCATTGCAGGTAAGAAACCACACCAAACAAAAAACACATGTAATTTTTCTGCCCTTGCAAATGAAATGTTTCTTTTCCTGAAAACCTTTCTTCGGTTTTCTGTCAACACATGGATGCGAAATATCGTTGTGTCTAACGTGAACGTGTCAGTTGCGCCAAGTAAAGTCAAATGAATACAAGCACGAGCAATTGCGCTTCTGATATCGAACACTTCTTTCCCGCGGCAGAGGCTAGCAGGACGTGTAGAAACCCAGTTGCGTAGAAATGGTCTGCATCACTTACCATTCACCACGCGCGTTTTACACGAGTTGCTTCCCAAAAAGAGCCCATTCTTCTCCATGGCGCGCGGAGTAACCTCCTTTCCAGAGACGCTGCCCAGCTCAGGTGAACTCGAACGAAGCAGAGGTCGCCGAGCTTATGCCTGCGTCGAAAAAAAAAAGAAAAAGAAGGCAGAGAATGGCACCCCATTCCATTTTCCTCGCAAGAGTGTCTACTCATGATGCAATACGGAAAATCAGCAGACCGTATACGGACGCGCACCACAGAAAAATAAATTAACCTAAAAAGCTGAGCCAATTTGTGCGGGCGCAGGCAAAATACGCAGTAGCAAAATTGGCATCTAGAGCCCCTGACGTGCAGCTTTTAAGCGAAACACTACAGAACACGTGAACTGAATAAGGTGAAGGAAAATGCGAACGGTTTGTGAAGGTCCGACGGTCTTCCGTAAGGTGCCTACAATTTCGCCGCGGCCGCCGTGCTTAGGCTGAACAGCAACGCCCAATTAGTGACATCCACACTTCTAATCAACGAGCGTTCAAGACAGCCAACTGAAACAACCTGCCGATTAGCCTTGTGCAGCGCACATCAGAGCAAGCTTAGCGCTTGGCAGATGCTATGACTGGGGACGACAGGCTGCCCGGACCAGCCTCGCAGGAAAAGCCAGTCGGAATGAACCCGACCAACCCAGCCCATGTATCGACGCCGGCCGGCTGCACATGTCATAGCGGATGCAGCCAGCGGTAAGTTCCAGACGCAGATAAAAAAAAAGTAAAAATATCAAGCGGTCGCCTCACCGGCTGTGCACGATGAACTGGAGCGTTGTGTGGTTGCGCGTTGTTTTCGTGTGCATGCTTTTAGTTGTTGTCCTCCTGGACACAGTACGCCACAGGTTTTCTGAATGCATAATATACGACTGTGACACGTCCCACAGTTCCGGTTCAGACATGCTTTGTTTTAGGGATGAAGGCAACAAAAATAATGAAGCTTTTTTTTTTTGAAGCCCTGCTGAAGTCGCGCTCTCCAATGTAGTCCTTGCGTATAATTTTTGTCTGAAATGTTGTGCTAGTCGTTACTATGTACACACCTTCATAGAGGAAGCAAGAGGAGTGGTCTTTGTGAAATCTGTAAGGGAGTCGCAGGTGCAACGTGTAACGTCCGGCTGACAAATTTGACTTTCTGACCTGTATTCGTTCAGTTTAAATTCAGGGAAGTAGGCGATTTCTGACAGCAATCGTCAGTGCTTCCAAAGGCCCGACAAAGCTCACGACGCTTTAATAACGCCATTCTCACCAAGTCGTGGCACATGGCGTATTTCATTTTTTTAGCCACTGCTTGAGCTACATAATTTCTGTCACGCATGGAGCAAGTTCAATGTGGCTACAACTGTCAGTTACACAACTGTCACGGTCCCACATGACGTACATTTTCCTACCTGTGTTCTTGCGTCCGTAATTGAGTTGACGTAGAGTAGAGAACTATTCAGTTTTCAACATACCAGGTGTTTGTTTTTAATCGTAACAGAATTTTTAATTAATTGCCTGTGACAGCCCAATCCCGTAAAACCTTTGATTTGGCTTACTCGAAAAGGCGGCCATTATTTTCATAAGAAATGGAGATGCATAATTGACTAATTAACAATTTTTAATTGTACTTAATCACTTTACGGTTCATATGCAATTTACGTACTGAACCCGGTAAGTTCGCAAGAGATTCACTTCCGAAAATTTTTGAGCTTAGCACTACTTTCGACATACAAGTTTTCAAATTGCGTGACGAAATACATTTAAATTTGCCGGCACTACTTAAGAAGGAGTGCTTGTCTAAAGATATACGTGAGACAGTGCAACTATAGCCGCAAGTTTGACGGCGTATCTCTGAAAAATGGTGCTAGTTTCAAAATTCACTTCAAGTGGGCACAACTTGAGAATTTACTGGCGCCAATGCCAGCCATTGCAACGCGTGCCCAAAAGTATTTTGGTAAAATTTTATTCAATGAACTTCTTAAAAAGATTATGCAAATCGATTTCTAGTGATGTCCGCCTCTCAGTATCTAGCTGACGGAGTATTATTGCGCTATGTGCCACAGGCCACTGTTGTAAAAAATTGTTGACGTTTTAAAAACGCCTAACATTTTCGTATGGCATTGACATTTCGGCGTGCTGTGCAACACGTTTGCCCTTACATGTGGGGTATCGGCGAGGGGCAACCGTGACACATGCCAGCTCTTCCGGCCGACGTCGGGAGGTCTATATTATGAAACTGGCATGGTAGGCACTCGTTCACTAGGTTCGCGAAGGCCTAGTATTGTGCGCAGGGCGACACCGAATCATGAATCCTTGACAAATAATTCGCTCGGAGCCCATTTTTCCCATAGGAGAAAATGCTTGCTGCGTTCATAAATTGCTGGAGTTTACTGTATACCGGGGTAACATGCATACTCGTGCATCTGCACCAGAGGCGTTTTCGAGTAATCATCGGTAGTCGCACTAAGCAATTCAAATGCGCACAGCCATTAAAACAATTTGCAAGCAGATGACTTATTGGCCAGTCTGGTTCAATATTCCACAGGCTCGTTGGTTTGCGGCACGAGAAATGAGCGCGCATAAGGCGACAAACGTAACCCCATGTACAGTGCTCACGGAATGAAATAGGACACAGAGCATTTAATAGAACCCTACATATGTACAAAGTACATGAAAGCACCATGCCATGTAGCTAGGAATTTGGTCACCAAAGGTGACGAGGACTCTGATGCAGGTGTACGCGTCAAAATTACGTCTATGTGACACGAACTTCAGCCGGCGGAAACGAAAGTATGCGAATTACTTTGCCCTAAATTGACGCGTTTCATTCCGTGAGCACTGTACGTCTGATTAGCGTTCCTAACTATATAAGCACTATACACTGCTTAAATTTATTTGCTGTTAATGCTGAATACCTGCCAGGTACCAACGCACCTGCGAGAACACTGCAACATTATGCGTCATAGAGGGAAGTTAACTTCTTGCCTTTGGCCAATAAACTAACTTCGACATGCTCCTACTATCTTCCTATATAACTGAACGCATGCTCCAGCGGATGTTTGACACCCGCAAGCTGCGCCAGCCCCATGGTCTCTTGGGCGGTGAAACAGGGCGGTTCAACTAGGTTGGTCAGAATCGCAACACGACACAGGCGACTCCGACACATAGCTGTACATGGCACTGTTGCCCGCGTAAGCGATAAAAAAGCGAACACTAAGGAAAATTCCACCCTGAAGGGTGTCTTCTGGTGTCTATAATTCCCCACCTTACACCCATAGAAAAGGCTGTTTAGGCAAACTAATACATCCATTTGAAAGGGTAATTTGTCGTAATTGCAGCCTTTCCTCCAATGTGTTTTGCGAAAAGCGCACTAAGTTTCATTTTACCAGCGATATATTTTATTCGATCACTATCCTAGTCTTTCGGACGTCCGCCGATGTACTGTCGAAGTATTTTCTGAAAAGATTATAGAAAAAATTGAGCAAAGAAAAGCCGCGCAGCCTGGTTCGAACTGCGGACCTGCAGACGGCGAGTTACCTCTCAACCACTCCGCCGACGCAACGTGAGCGAATAATACAGCACCTTAAGAGTGCAGTAGCGCCTCTAGCTGAACTGATAGGTTGATGATAGTGCTTCAGTTTACCTGTAAATCAGCACCAAGGTGAAACAATCTAAGCGAAGCTAGGAAAGGTGTGAAAGGCAGGAAGGAGTGAAGAGGTTACAAAGTAGTTTTGTCTCTACTTTACGTCTGGAGAGCCCCCCCCCCCCCCCCCCACAATAACAGCTGTCTGCTTAGCGGTAGGCTATTGCTCCGCATTCATATGCGAATGTTTGTTCTAAACGATACTGCATAAAACAGTCCAAGACTTGCTGCGCATAATATTGCGCCGGCCCCGATGCTACACCAGTAATAACATGCGCTTGAACTATGATTGGCTAACGCAATATTTGCAGCTGTGATTGGCAGCTGTTCTATAAAACAAAAAAAAGGTGTGTATTACCATTTAACTAAGGGAAATGTATACATGATGTACCAGGTTGACATTCGTAGCCTACTGTGGCCATACGGCGTGTTCGAACAATCACTTGGCGCAAATCACGGGTAGAACCCGCATGGCACCTTTACTTGATTGAAATGTTGAGGCGCCCTCGCCCTTAAATTCTGCAAGGCGCGTATTTCACACAAAACAGCATTTTAACACCCTGAAATTATCGAAAGGTCACATTGAAGTTCTGCTAACGAATGCACCCATTTAAACATTTTTCAGAGAAATTAAGGGGGGAAAAGGGTGTTTCGACCTGCAATCCACTCTCGAATGTGTTATTTTCTTGAAATTCTGAAGAATCAGCATTTCTGTCAAAAAACCTCATATGTCAAAGAAAAATATCGCAGCAATAATGCTACAGATGAAGTTCTGCCATTGGAAAGTATCGCTGTAAATTGAAGAAAGGCATTAATTGTAATGGCTTCCATACATCAGTGCTGTGCGATGTGCAAAAGTCGGGGCTATTCCCAGATCAGTCTCAATAGTCGACGCTGGATGAAACGCCCGGAGACTCGTGCGCCAAATATGGATGAGCCAAACAGTTATTCGTGCTCTCAGAACTCTGTTTGGCTGTCGAACTTTTTCCCTATCCCCAATTTACTCGTAGATAATCGATGCTCTTTTGTAATAGTTGCAATGTGTGCGCGCGATTGCGTATGTTGAGTGTATTTGCAGTGTGCGTGCCACCGCCTCAATTATTTTCATGCGGTGCAACAAGTCAGGCCTGTCGCCAAGCGAGAATCTCCAGCTTCCACTTCTCTGTCGCGTGCATGACCATTCTTTTTTCTTTCGTCTCGGAATGGCGCTCACAAATCTGTTTCTGTCGCAGCAGAACGGCTGACACTGCTGCCTGTGACGTCTGCGGATACGACAAGAGTGTCCGAGACCTTTTACTGTGACCTCGATGCGGCGAACGAAGATGACTACCCTGCCCACAACGCTAGGCCAATTAGACATCTAGGCAACTCGAATGCAGACGCTGCGCGGTGACTGTTTTATCCCATCATTGGCACATAGCCAAAGGGACTGGTCAGTTCCCGAGGCCTGGTCGATAGCCTATGACAGCAGTGCCATTTCTTCGTCACGTTTCTCTAACCTTCGTGTTCATCCCTTTATGTCATTCTGCTCTGCACGGCAGCCAATTGGGTTCCCTTCTCATTAACCTAGTTAACCTCCCTGCCTTTCCTCTCTCGCTCTCTCTTCTCGTTAACGTCCTTACCTTTCCTTTATCATGTGAGTCGTAAATAGAAGCACGGAATCAAAGAGAGACAGAGCGAGAGCGAGAGAGAGAGACGGGGTCGGAAAGGCAGGGAAGTTAACGGAAGATATTCTCGTTTACTATCCAGCAGTGAGGGGAGGCTAAAGGGAAATTACAGAGGGTAAGATTAGCGGAGAGAAAAGGCAAAAGCACGGAAAAAACACAGGAAGTTGAGAACGTGCGTGAGAACCATAGTCTCCCTAACAGGCCACTCGAACGCAAAAATGTCAAAAATTCCTTGCCCAACTTGTAGTGTGAAGACTATAGGCCGGCGTACCAGGACTTTGATTTGAATGCGGCTGGTCATCAAGACGGCCCAGCGAGGTCGCAAGGACAATGGTATCGAGGACAACGGCTAAGAACGTGTTAATTTGTTTCCTCGCTGCCGCAGTGGTCAAAAACAGCACTATCTTTCCTTTTGGTGCGGGAAGTAAATGATTTTGTAAAAGCGACGCCAAGCCATAGTTGGTAAAGTACCGTTGTCTCGGGTCAGGATTGTCCAGCTGGAGGACAAAGTATAAGACAGGGGTCCAGTCGATGCAAACGTATGTGCTTAAAACTAGGTGTGTTCCACAACGATTGTGTGACATCATTTGCAAGCACTGGAAGTTTCGTTGCTGCTCAGTTCTTTGCAGCAGGATTGGTTCCTGCACGCAATCTTCATGAGCTGATAAAGCAGCTTCATCGGCATGTTCATTGCCTGTTGCTCCACAGTGGCAAGGGAGCCACTGAAATGTGACATCGTGTCCTTGGTTGGCCGAGACGATGAAGGAGATCTCGAATTTCTGGAACTAGTTTTTCGTACGGTCCACGGCGTAAGGCGGAAAGCAAGTAATGGAGAGCTGCATTGATGTCACTAAAACACTCCATTTTTGAGGTAGTTCCTCACGAATTTTATGCGAGGTGTACTAAAAAGTGCAGCAAGCTCCGCGACTGTCACTGTCGTCTAGTGTGATGTCGTGAAATTCAAGGTGGCGACTTTCGCAGGAAAAATCCTGCAAAACTGTCCATGGTCGTTGAAACATCAGTGGACAGATGGGCATGATCGTTTCATTTTTCGCACAGCAAGAGCAGCGAAAGTTACTTGAGAGCTGGTGATGAGAGTTGTGCCTTCGTTCGAATTCCTGGTACTGTCAGTCAAATTTTTGGCTGAGCCAAGCACCCAAGGGGGAAACAAAATTCTCGCTGCAGCTGGGGGAGGAAGACGAAGTGCTTCTATTGTGGAACACATCTCGCCCGTCTCTGTGCTTTTCTGGACTTCTCACTGCACCTGTGGGGTTTACAGCCCCCTCCGTCACGGTGATGGATGTGCAACACCCCGAGGATCCTCTCGGTTCCCGTTCACCCGCGGACATCAGTTCGAGGAAGCGAGGGAATACGTCGAGTGGTAGCGAGGACACAGAGCTGTACTCCGCATCAGGTGACGAGTCCTCGGAAGACAGCTTTCGACTTGTCCAATACCGCAAGGCCAAGCGAAGAATTATCAACTCATCTTCGGCGTCCAGCTCGAACACTGTGAAAACAGCGCCTCAACGATGGCCTCACTCCATCTTGTTTGTGCCACAGAACGCTACCGACAACCTGCGCGTCCTCAACAGGCAAGCCCTCTCTGTGTATCTCGAAAACACTGTGCCAAACGAGATCAAGGATGTCAGGATAAACACTAGGCGAAACATCCTGGCAATCGATGTGATGAACCCGAGCGCGCTGACCATACTACAACATGTAACGCAGCTGGGAAACATCAAGGTCCGAGCCATTATGCCAGCGAATGGTGCCACAATTACAGGAGTGATCTATGACATTGACAACGAAATTCCTAATGCAGACCTCCCAGTTCTCATAAAACCAGCAAGTGAACACAACGTCATTGTGCATGTTGGTCGCCTCGGCAACACACGTTGTGTAAAGATAACCTTCAAAGGCGACTGCCTTCCACCCTACGTGAAGGTCGGCCACTTTCGCCACCAGGTTCGACCATTTATCCCAAGACCAATGCAATGCTACAATTGTCAGAAGATTGGCCATGTGAAGGGTGTCTGCAGAAATTCGGCCGTGTGCCCTCGATGTGCCGAACCCCACTCAGAAGACAACTGCAGCGCAACCACATTGAAGTGTCCTAACTGTCAGGGTGATCACTGCGCCTCTTCCAAAGACTGTCCCCAGATCAAGAAAGAGATCACCATTCTTAAACAAATGGTGAGAGACAATTCTACCCACAAAGAGGCTGCTGTGAAAGTACGGCGAAGACGACGTCACCGTCGAAGGTCTTCACGACGGAAAACGTCAAGCTTCCAGGAAAAGTCAATGCGTCAAGCATCATCATCAGCGGAAGTTTCCAGCACTCCGAACACCGATGTTGGAAGGGAGAATACTGCCAGATCTCTCTCCACAAAGGAATGGCCGCCACTTCCGCGTACACGACCGCCAGAAGAGCCGCAGAAGAAGCCGCCCCCTGTACAGCAAGGTGCTGTATCCGAGGAGTCGCGGAAAACAAATGAGCAAGTGATAGCACTTATTAGGCCTTTAATGAATGCCATTCGCGTGTTGCTAAGCAACATGCACACACCGTCTGCCAGAAGTGCGCTTCAAGTACTGGACGCTCTGAGTCCGGTGCTGGCAACCCTTGAGTAGATCATGGCTCCACAGCCACGGTCTTTTAGGGAAGAGGTCCGACAAGCAGCTGTTTTCCAGTGGAATGCGCGCGGACTCAGAGCGCGCCTTTCGGATTTCCGTCGCTTCGTGTACGCCAATATGTTTCCCATTATCGTTATTTGCGAGCCGAACTTATCGAACACAATCAGGCTTTCTGGATATGAGTTATTCATGTCGTCAACTGTTTCTGAAAACAGTAAGGTTTTGGTGTGTATTCGGCGTGACCTCACCTACACTCATCAGCCTGTCCCACCTAATGACAATAACCAATACATATGCCTAAACGTAAGGAAAAAGAACTTGGCCTTTACTTTTGTGGGCGCATACCTATCTCCGTCAAGTCGATTTGATTACAAAAGACTACAAGACATCCTTTCCTCAACCTCCCATCCCTGGGTCATCATTGGAGATTTCAATGCCCACCATACACTCTGGGGAAGTCCGATGATCAACGGAAGAGGCAGATCTCTGGTATCTTTCGCCTCCAGTAATGAACTTTGGCTGCTGAATGATGGAAGTCCTACGTTCTTACGTGGCTCCACGTACAGCAGCTGTCTTGACTTGGCTTTCGTCTCACGAAGCCTAGTCAGACGCGCAGGGTGGTTTGCGGACATAGAGACGCACGGAAGCGACCATATCCCCACGTACATCAAGATCAGAGGATTGTCCCCTTCCAAAATAAGGGATACGATCCAAAGAGTGGACTGGCCTAAATTTCAATCTATTATGGAAGAACACTGCGACGCCAATCCATCTTTCGACTTGGAAGAGGCAATCAAGAGCGCGGTGCAAGACACTATGCGTACTCTCACATGCTCTTCGAGACTGAATGACTTTGATGTGGAACTAGAACGACTTCGAGCAATCCGACGACGTGCTGAACGAAGATACCGACGTACGAAGACAATGGACGATCTACGGACCGCCAGGCGCACGCAAAAGAAGATACAGCGCCGGTTAGACAAGCTCGATTCGCAACGTTGGGCTGCCTTCTGTGAGTCGCTAGATCCACGCAAGCCTTTATCTCAACTATGGAGAACGGTGCGCGGTCTCCGGACACTTCCCGTACAGCGATTCCCGTTCAAAGCGCTTGCCCTCTCTCAAAAGAGATCGGAGATTGACGTGGCAGAGGATTTCTGCGCCAGACTATCCAGCCAACTCACAGCTACCAACATTCTATCACCTTCGAGCAGCTGTCCGCCACCACGTGATCACCGGTTGGATCTATCATTCTCAGTCCACGAACTTAAGGCAGCATTAGCTTTGTGTAGCCGCACATCAGCGCCAGGACCTGACGGAATTTCCTACCGAGCTCTGTGCCACCTGGGGGAGCGAGCGAGAGGAGTTCTCCTCGAGGTGTACAATGAATCTTGGAGAAATGGCACGCTACCAACAACCTGGAAGACAAGTCGCCTTGTTCCACTGCTGAAGCCTGGCAAATCGCCGTTGGAGCTCTCATCCTATCGCCCGATCGCTTTGGCGAGCTGTGTGGGCAAAGTAATGGAGAGGATGGTCCTAGGACGTCTGGAGTGGTACCTGGAGTACCACAACACCTACCCAGATGCCATGGCGGGCTTCCGACGCGGTCGATCATCGATCGATAACGTCATCGACCTGGTCACCTACATTCAACATGAGAAATGCCGTAAGCGTCTCTGCGCTTCTTTATTCCTCGACGTTAAAGGGGCGTATGACAACGTTACGCATGAAGCCGTCCTCTCTGCTCTCGCAGAGGTAGGAGTGGGTGGTCGGATGTTTCAATGGATACGGAGCTATCTATCCATGCGATCCTTCTTTGTAAGCACCGAGGGAGGCCATACTTCTCTACATTACAGCTACCGCGGCGTCCCCCAGGGCGGTGTACTTAGCCCTGTGTTATTTAACCTAACACTAATTGCTCTCCTTGAGCACGTGCCAACCACAGTCAGGCTTTCAATGTACGCCGATGACATTTGCATATGGACGTCTGCAGTAACACGCCTACAGTTGAGAGCGAGAATTCAGAGAGCCGCCACACAAACTGTTATCTACCTCCGTAATCGAGGCCTGGAAATTTCCTCAGAGAAATGCGCACTAGTGCCATTTACGCGCAAACCCATGGCCAATTACAGTGTAATGATAAATGGCCAAATAATACGACGTGTCCGGTCGCACAAGTTCCTAGGTGTCATAATCGACAGGGACTTGTCATGGAGCCCACACGTATCATACGTGAAAAAAAGGTTGACAGGCATCTGCACCTGCTCAAGTTTTTCGCTGGCAAGACCTGGGGAATGTCGCCCAGTGCCATGTTGCAACTGTACAGGGTGCTTTTTCTAGGATTTCTGCGATACAGCTTGCCGGCAATAAGCAGCACAGGTAAAACAAATGTACGCACAATACAAAGTCTTCAGGGTCAAGTGCTCCGGATCTGTCTAGGCCTGCCTCAGAGTGCTTCGACAGTGGCTACAATAGCAATCGCTGGAGACCACCTTGTCAGGACCCACACTGAAATTGAAGTACTCAGGACACATATAAGGCATCTGGCCAGGACTCCCCGTCACCACCTGGCTTCCCTAACAACGGACAGACCACACACATCTTTCAGCCAGACGATAACCGCATATAATGAGTCATTGCCAGCTTGTTTCACCCCGGCTGCGAGACCTTCGATTCCTCCATGGTGCCTCGATCAGCCAAAAATCAACCTCGCTATACCTGGTATCTCGAAAAAAGCTGATCTATCATCGCCAGCCCTTAGACAGCTCACGCTACTACATTTGTACGAGAACTATCGTGATTCTACGCACATTTACACTGATGGATCTGTTCTTCCAAGCAGCTCCGCGGCGGCAATCGTCATACCAGCGAAAGCTACAACAATCAAATTTAAGACGACTCACGCCACAACATCGACGGCAGCAGAGCTCGCAGCGCTCTTTACTGCCCTTCAACACATTGGTGATGAACCACCACACAAATGGACAATATTCTGCGATTCGAAGGCGGCACTGCAGTCTCTACTGTCACCTTTACGACGCGGACCGCACGAACAGCTAATATTCCATATTACAGAAATGTTACAACATACAAGTGATGCAGGCCACGAAATAACCTTTCAGTGGCTTCCAAGTCATTGCGGGATTATCGGCAATGAACGGGCGGATCACGCTGCCCGCTCAGCTCATACTGAGGAGCGCCACGTCCCAATTCCTCTTTCTAGAACTGACGCAGCCCGGAAGCTCCGCCTACTTGCTCGGCAGTGCACCGCGTCGCAATGGAATGAGCCACATTTAAGAAACACGCGACTGTACTCACTGGATCCCACAATAAGTCTTCGAGCGCCATCACAGCTTCGCCGTAGAGACGCCACGCTTTTATATCGACTTTGGTTGGGCGTTGCCTTTACTAAAGCCTATGCATTCCGCATAGGGATGACCGACAGCCCAACCTGTGACCACTGCGGCCTTGAAGAATCAATTGGCCATATCTTGTGTGCCTGCCCGCAGTACAGTTCCCAGAGGGCATGCCTTCGCCACGCACTTGACCAACTGGATGACCAACCGCTATCCGAAAAATTAATTCTACAACATCGAAAGGACCTATCGTCACAGAAGAAGGCCGTGCAAGCGCTATTGCGCTTTTTACGATCTACCGGCCTGTGTGAACGACTTTAACTGGAACGCCATTTGTGTGTGCGCCTCCATGTGTGCGTGTCTTTTTTTTCCCTTTTTTTTTAGCGTTTTCCTCTGCCATCTTTCTAACCCCTATCCCCCATCCCCAGTGCAGGGTAGCAAACCGGAGACTCATATCTGGTTGACCTCCCTGCCTTTCCTTTTCATTCTCTCTCTCTCTCTCTCTCTCGCTGCAGCTGTGTAATCTGATGGAAGGCACACACGATAAGGCAGTATCGTCTGACAAGAGGCGCGTGGTTGGTCTTCTGGATGTTATGCAAAATGTTGGAAAGGGCCGCGAGCAAGGTGCCTGGCAGGTACTCTGAGCGCTTCCACAACAATGTGAATCTTGGCTAATGGTTTCTGATGTTGATGCACATCGTGGCAACCCTAGACAAACCATAAGCGCCTAGGCCTGAGCACTTTCGATTGTACGGATGTTAGTTCTTCAGGTATTGGTGAGCACTGCCAAGCTGTACCTCAGATACCCGAGAAACAGCGTCCCGTGCAGTTGCATCACCACGTGTACTGAAGTACCCCAGCTTTTTCCTCCAAGAAACTTGAGAAGATGAGAGATGGCTGTCAGGAGCTCTTTTTATGTAGGCTACATGGGGACACCAACAGAGGTCACTGTCGATAATTACCCTAACAACCTGTGCACCCTGACATAAGATATCTTGTCCATCAATGGATATAGCGTACGAAGTCACAGGTTTCCGGTTAAATGCTGCCAATGCACACATTTCTGGGGAGACCTTGGCCTTGTTTGCTAATGTACGTCGATAATCAGACAATAGTATCGGCGACAGTGGCCAGGTGACTTAGGCTCACAGCGTCAAAAGAATTATAGCCTATTAACTCGCACAGGTGAAAGCCATGCGAAATTGTTCGCACTTTGTTTTAATTCCTGAAATTTTTTTTTTTCACTTTTAGAACGAACAAGCAGGTTTCCTGGCACAGTAATTTTCTTTTACGTTACCGCGGCAGGAATGTGCATCTGGTCTATTCCCTCGACTTCACACTTCGAATAAACATTTGAAGTGTAGCGCCTGTCCTGTTCCTTCCTATACCCTCGAAGCCTTTGTAGTTTGTGTCCTCGTTGCGCTAATAGGCCTCCTTTGATCAACATATACAGAGTGCCCATTGGCAAATTGTGCAGAGCTCATACAGTATTATTATTATTATTATTTGTTTTGAACACATATGCACATATACACACGTATTAGGAAAGGGAAAGCGAGGGGCAGGCTGGCAACTGCCACTGGAAGGGGCACAACGCCTGCCTACTCTTCTGAAGGGAGGTGACAGCAACATAGAAATAGAGGATAGGAAGGAGGGGAGGAAAACGGAAAGAGGAAAGGAGACCAACAGGACACTGCAACAGGACAAATCTAAAGACTAAAGTAGAACTCAGCATCCGGAATTAAAGTGACGCCGCGTCGGACAGCCTCCACAATTATCAACCACATCCATGGCTAGTTCACTATGCGGCTAATTGTGTTATCCACGATGAGACGCCAAGTAAAGCTGCACGTAATCACCGTTTCACCGTTAGTCGGTTCACAATATACACTATAAGGTGTGTGAACCCGCCACCTCCCATCTTCGAAGGAAGAAGCCTTAGAACACAGTACAGATCACACACAGTAGGGCCGGTCACTGAAGGTCACTCTACTACAGAATGTTCAATGTTCATGCTACAAACGTGAACCTAAGTTAGTTACTTCTATAAAGGTTAGTAGGGCGCGATGGGCCTGATCACGTTTAGATGCACAGCCACTGGGGTATAAACATTCCTCGAGTGTCGCACACCGCAGGCCAAGGAGATGATAGTTTCTCACTAGCGACATGCGCTGCGCACTGAAAGCGGGACACTCAAGTATAAGGTGCTGAAGTGTCTCGTAACAGCCACAAGACGTACACAATGGACTTTCCGCACGCCCTTGTCTGTATAAACGTTCGTGCACGTTCACGCAACCAACCCTTAGCTTGAGCAGTTGTGCTCTAGCGCGACGAGGCAAGCCTCGACCACGAACACGGGGCGGGAACGTTCCATTTGCGACGCGCTGATCTGGATGCTGCTTGAGTAGGTGGCGACGAATCAGCAGACGAGCGTCATCAAGCTTGCACAAAATTTCTGGGCAGTCAGTTGTTATGAACGCAACTTGAAGCGAGCCGATCAGCCTCTTCATTTCCGGTGATTCCTACGTGTGAAGGTATCCATTGAGCAACGAGAGATACCCCACGTGATGTAATTTCGCTCGCAGAGTCATTAATACTGCGCACAAGTGGACAATCAAGCTCACTGCGTTGTAACCTGCTAAGGGCAGCACGGGAGTCCGTAAAGATGACGACCTTCGATGTAATTAACTCCTCTAGCACGTATTTCAATGCAACATTAATCGCTGCTAGTTCCGCAGTTGTTGACGAAGTTGGATGAGGTATCTGAAAGATACGTCGTACTTGAGTTGAAGGGCAGTAAAAAGCTGCAGAGGCGCCTTGACCGTCGTTGTGTACAGATGCATCTGTGAAAACTTGAAGATGATCTGGAAACTTTTCGAACAAGTGTGATTGAGCCAATTGGAATATTGCCGAAACAGCCATATCAGAGTTTTTGTGCATGCCAGGGATTGTGAGGAAAATGGGGAATACATGTGTCGTGATACCTTTTGCAGGCGGAGACGTATCTGAAGCAGCATGATCAGAAATGGTAGTGATATCCATAAATAATACCGCCATTTTTCCCATGCGAGATAATGGGCGGTGAATCAGACGATCAAGGAGCGCTTGACCATTCGATGCGCGGTGCAGACGCTCAATATGATATAGAGCTCTCTGATCTGCTTGCAGCCTCAGGGGTAACTGATGCGCTTCAGTAAGTAATGCAATAGACTGCGCCTCACGAGGTAAGCCAAGCATTAGTCGAAGGGCAACGCGATGATCTCGCTCCAGTTGGGCCATCAAACTAGGTGGTATGTTCAAAAGTGGTAATGCGTACAGTATGCCTGAGAGTACAGATGACTGGTACACCTGAAGAGCCGTTGTTTGGTCGCAACCAGCACCTCGAGCAGTCAAGGCGGCCACATACTTAAGAAGGGAGTGCGATTTGCGTCGTACAGATTTAACGGCAGGACGCCAAGAGATGCGATCATCCACAATTAACCCCAAATAACGGTGTTGTCGCACCCAGTTTATAGGCGTTTCGTCAAGATACAGTCGGCTCATTGTTCGACGAGCGCGTTGTTTAGGGTGATATGCTATTGCAGCCGACTTAGCAGGTGATATGAGCAGGCCAACTTCACCCAAGTACTCCGAAGTAGCGTTGAGAGCTCTTTGCAAGCTTGCACGAAGCCGCGGACCAAGGTGCGAAGGGCCGCTTATCCACAGAGCAATGTCATCTGCGTAGACAGCTATGCTCACGGGGAAGTCAGTGTCTCGAGGCAAACGACTTGGAAGCGCGGCGAGTACCGCGTTAAACAAAAGCGGCGATAATACGCTGCCCTGTGGAACACCGCACTTCACATTTCGGTATTCACTGGTTACTCTTCCGACACGCACTTTCATGCGGTGCTCCGATAGAAAATTATGCACAAACTGGAGTAGACGACCCGAAATTCCCGCGGTTGCAAGTGCAAAAATAATCGCCTTATGCGGAACTGAATCGAAAGCTTGCTGTATGTCTAGGAAGAGCATGTAGGCGGAATGCTTGTTTGCTTTAGCAAATTCGAGTGCTGAGACAAGGTCTGATATGCTGTCCAGAGCCGAACGGCGGCGACGAAAGCCACTCATGACATCAGGGAAAAAATTCAGCGCCTCTAGCCTGACATCTAAGCGAAACAAGACCATTCGCTCCATTAACTTGATGTTTGAAGTTAGGGATATTGGTCGGTAGGACTTGAGGTGTCTTGCCGGACGCCCGGGCTTTAAAATTGGTATTACAACGGACGATTTCCACTCAGCAGGGATTACACCGGTTCTCCATACTTCATTATACTCGTCCAATATACGGTCATGGAAACTTATCAACGTTCCGCAATGCTTGGTACGTCACACCATCTGCGCCTGGAGCAGTGCGGCGTTTGGAGAGGCTCAGCGCGTGTCGCAGCTCCTCAAGAGTGAAATCTGCCTCGTCCATCTGGCAAGCTGGACCATAGGAAGCGGTTACGGTGCTGTGAGTTGTCAAAGAAGGAATATCGCTAATTGTGGTGTCTCTGGATGCAGGAGAGACGAAAATGTCTGCAAATGCCTCTGCTATTACCTTTGGTGACTGGCCAGTCGCTATGCTCAATGTAGCCGTTGGATTCTTGCAGATTTCAGGAGTGCGGAGAGCCTTCAGTATGTGCCATACATTTCCAAAACCACTTCCAGTATGCAACGAACTACACAAAGCTTCCCAGCTCTTGCGACGAAGCTGTTTTGTATGCCGCCGTATGGCTTCATCAAGGCGATTGTATATAGTCCAGTCGGTGCGTCGTTTAGAGCGCTGTGCCCGTCTATAAGCGCGCCGTCGACATGCGCGGAGCCGCAAAAGCTTTAGATCGGGGTTTGGTTTGCCGATATTCCGTCTTCGTTGTACTGTAGCTTTTTGTAAGCACTCACTCTTATGTTTAAATAGGCTGTCTTGAGCTGGTGCCTCTGAGATCAGCTGTCGGAACTTGTCCCAGTTAGTAGCTGTATAAACGACATCCTGGCGACCCGCAGTATGTGTTGGTGTTAACCAAATGGGTAGGTGATCTGAGCCCCACGGGTCGGGTTCACATGACCAGGCTAAGCACACATCTCTCGTTGTTATCGCAAGGTCTATAGTGGAATGCTCCTTTCCTCTACCAATAAATGTAGGTGAACCGTCATTCAGTATTTGGAGATCGTTCTTGATAATGAACTCGTTAATCTCTTCCCCACGATTGTCTTGGGGACGGCTACACCATCGTGGATGGTGGGCATTAAAGTCTCCGCATAACACAAACGATGCACCACACCGAGACACTAAGCCCTCAAGTAGCGAGGTATCGGAAGAACGTGTAGGCCTGTTGTATATGCTTGCCACCGTCGTACACACACCTCTGAGGCTCACAGTAACAGCTACACACTCAAACTCATCGTCACAGAGGCCGTCTGTGTCAATAACCGCGAAGTCCAAGTCAGCACGAACGTACACTGATGCTTTTGAAGCATTGCGCGTATGCGCCGCCTCCACACACTGGAAAGAGCCACAAGCTGGTTCCGCGCATCGAGTGTTACTGTGGACACCCACGAAGCCTGGCAATCGATATTCGTCTTTCCTTACGTTAGTTTCCTGAAGCGCTATAACGTCAGGAGGAGTCTTCATAGCGACTAGTCGAAGGGCTAAATCAGCGTGCCGTGGTCGCATCGACCTGACATTCCATTGCAGCACAAAGGGGCGAGGCTGCTGAGAACTGTTTGAATTATTTCCGGTAAAACGTCTAGCGAAGGCCGTCGAGGACAGAAACGAGTGCCTCCAAAAGTTGCTCTGCTGCTGACGCTGCTGGTGTCTGGCGACCGGAGCTTAGAGATCTGATAACGTTGACAAACATCTTTAGAAGATTGACAAGTTGTACATCGTCGTTGGCTGATACCGGTTTAGGTACTGTGTTTGCAGTGCTTTCCACTATGGTCGAAGTCTTTGTAGATACTTGTTCCGGCGGTTTCGATGGAAGCGCTGGCCACGAGGTGTCTGAGAGGCAAAAGGTCCGCCCCCCTACTTTCTGATGTGTTGTTTCTTTGTCACTCTTTGAACGCGCTGCTTTTCCAGTTGCTGGGGCAGCACTACGGCGACGGGAGCTCTCATCTCCTGCTGCCTTCTTTATGGCTTTCTCTTTTAGTGCCTTTAGTTCATTCTTCAAGAAGGGACATCCTTTATCCGTTGCCAAATGTTCACCATTACAGTTAGGGCACTGATATGCCTGACTTTCACAGGAATCTACATGGTGATTCCCACCGCATTTGGCACAGACCAGATCTCTGGTGCAAAAGCCCTGAACATGACCAATCTTGAAACATGGCATTGCAAAGGCCGTGGTATGAAAGGTCGAACAGGGTAGCGCACAAGTCCAGCCTTAATATGACTAGGCATGCTTTACAGGCATGCCTAGGCATGCTTTACATCTTCCATGGCAAGCTCCGCGGGGAGGATCTCCCAGCAGAGTAGAAGATTTCAGGGTTCAGCACAAACGTCGTTGCCTGTTACTGATGCACGAAAATAATGTGAACAGAGAAAACTGCAGCACCAGAAGAAAACCAGCAACCAAGAACAGTAACTTCGTCGTCCCTCATACAGTAGGGATGGTCAGAATGAGACACAGGGCAAAACGCAACATTTTCAACTTACCGCACTCCATCTGCTGACTGCGCCATTTTAAGTGGCGTGATATTTTGCCTACACCTGCCCCTACATATCTACGTTGTTTGACTACAAAGCTGTCGTGACTGGGCGATTCACGTTACAGGGAAATAATGCGGACTAAGTGCACGTGAGTCGGAGCCCCGCCCGAAAGAAGCTAAACATGAGTTCATTTAATTTTCGAGCGAGTACACCACAGTCCCAGTACTGTTCTCTGTCAACGGATCCGTGTGTTTTATTTCTTCTTTTCACTATCTTCACTTTCACGATGCTTCATTTCAGTGTGTCTTAATATTTACAATGCTAAAATTATTTCAGTAATACTTTATTACCAGGGGCAAAACGCACCAGCGAGCCTTCAGCAGTATAGTGAGCCCCAATATTTTTATGGAGCTAATTACTTGCGGCTGCTCTTTACAATTTCTGTCTTGTCTAGGGTGGTAAGGGCGGACGGTAAAAAAAGACAGCCAGCGCTGCTTCCGCCGAGAATGGCAGGCAATTATCACATGAAGCCGTCCGTATCAACGACACCGCTTTATTTGAACTGTTTCAAAAGCGTTTCTTGCGCCGCATAAGCTATCTGCAAAACCTGTTGAGCCTACAGAAAGGAATAAAAGCTCCCATGAAACTTATCTGGTGCCAATAATAATAAAAGCTAAAGCAAAGAATGGAGAACGGATCCCAATTCTCATCACATCTCCCTACAAGGCCTCTTGGTTTGCGTGGGAAGCCAGAGGTTTGTAGTCTCGCTCACCCAGAAAAGTGTATAAATCGAAGGCTAAAGGAAACGGAGGGAAAACCACCCGTTCAATGCACAAGCATGTGAAGGGAAAGTGTTCTGCCAGACACGCGACTCGCACCGAATGCCACTTGCAATGCTTGGTATGAAAGTTGCAGAGGCTCTCTGAATTCATGGTGCGGAAGCTACAGCGAGTGTGCCCATGAAGAATGCATGGGGGGCCCGCTACTACAAGTGCCTCATTCGCAAACAATAAACTGGGTTACTTTTTGGGGCTGTCCCATTTTACCCACACTGCCTGCCTCATTTTTCCCCGAGGTGAAAGCAAAATGAGACGTGTGACTTTTTAAAATAAAGTTTTATTAATAATTGTGTTAATTGCAGTGCAATATACTTTGATGACAAAGGCAAGGAGCCGTTAAAGATAATGATTACATATTTTCACAATTATGAACAAAAAAATCAGCATCAGTTTGCAAATTGATCATTTTGCCCCCGTCTTAGTATACATTGTCTGAATATTCCCTTTCATCGTCTGTGAAGAACGGAAATCGCAATTGTCTCCGACCGGATGACGAAAGAGAAGACAACAAAAGCGGTCAGGCTGCAAAACAGGCCTACACTGAACTACCGACAGCGGTTTGAAACAAAGCGCCATACTTTGATAGAATATAAAAAGAAGATTATAAAATACGCTCCTTTTCTAACATTCCATTCTCCGCGCATGAACAGCTACAATATTGAGCGTCGACAGGGCGCGAGGTATTGAATGAAGTTTGACATCTGCGTTCCCATCGAATATAATGAAGTGGGAATGAATACGTTTAAACTTCATTTTGTGCAGTAATTAAAGACCGATTTAGATTGTTGTTACTGCCGTTGTTTGAGTTACTTCAACCTGTTTATCGACTGACTGACTTTGCGATCACTTTCGAGGTATACGATTTGCATAAAGGGTCACTGGCGCTACAGTCTTTCCAAAATTACTTGCTAGGCGAAGCACTGCACAAATGCCAGATTTTACCTAGAGCGAACAAGAATGCGAAAACACACGTCGGGTAACCTCCTGGACTGTTTGGTTCGTGCTTTGTTTAGTTTACATTTTCAGGGTACGCGTATAGTGATGTACCAGTGTAAGCACTACAAAAGCAACCTTGACAAAACGCCACAGGTATATCAAGTTCTCTATATACAAAGATTTCGGGAAGCCTCTGCTATAACGCCAGGTAATGAAGGAGGAGGAGGAAAGAGAAAAGAAGAAGGCAGGGAGGTTAACTAGAATAACGTCCGGTTGGCTACCCTACACCGGGGGAATGGGAAAGGGGAAAGCAAAGATCACAGGGAGAGAGAGGAGGGAAGGAAAGAAGGAAATTGCGACAAGTTCGCTGACGCGTGTGGTTTTACAGAAATTGCCGTAATAGTCACAGGTGGTCGCACAAACCCGTCGTCCTTAAGAAACACAAAAGTGCCTTCACAGGGAATACCAAACCTCCGGGCACACAATATTACTCTTCTGCCCATTCCTGAAAAAAAGAAAATGCCAAACGGCAGCGGCCGCCAGTTGCGCTGCCCACCATAGGTAAATCTTTTCTTCACGCAGGTGAGCCCCTGCCCCTCTCGATTTGGTTGCCGAGGAGCTCGGGCGTGACAACAGGCCATCACAAATCGAGCACAGCGGAAGCGGCGACCATAAATCACGGCTGGCGCCCACTCCGCCGCCGACGGCCGGCAGCAACGGGCACGCACGCCTGCTGAACAGGAGCCACGACGGCCAGTCAGCGGCCACTTTGTACCGCAACAGCCGCCGGCATTCCAGACCGGTGTCCCGGCGCGCGGAACTTGGCGCTTGTTTTGAAATCGTCGATTACGAGGCTCCGGTGCCAGGTCCAGAAACGGGAATACGTATAGAACGCTCAACGAAATGGCCAGCCCCCCGTAACACGATGCTATATCCACGAGCATTATTAGCCAATGCACCGGTCATGGTGACCAACCGTTCTTGCGTGCAAGCTGTCTCTGAACCTGGTCCCGAATCTTACTGCGTCACGAAGCGACTTAAGTACTAATCTCGAATCCACGACCCACTAATCACCGGATTTCTGAGCATCAGCGGACGCTGGACAGAGATATGGCCGCAGGTTTCCGCTGCAGTGTCTTTGAAACAACACGATCGGAAACGTTCTCCCCGGTTCATTGGGGTGGCTTGCGCTTAGCAAATAAGCAATGAATTTCGAAGAACCGAATGCGTGCAGGTGCGGCCTCTACATCCAGTTAAAGTGAACAGAGTTCATCGCATTTATGGTGGCCCCAAATGTCTAGTTTTAGCGGCAAATTAGGTAAGAGCTGAGAGAGGTAACACTTGAGTGCACATTAAATATCTGCTCACATTATGAAACCCACCTCATGGCACCTCCGAGTTTTAGCAATTTCGCTATCACTGTAACGGTGATTCTGGACACTGACATAAAGTCCTGAAAGTTGACACTTTGCCAGGCCTTGTAATAATAATAATAATATATGGGGTTTTACGTGCCAAAACCACTTTCTGATTATGAGGCACGCCGTAGTGGGGGACTCCGGAAATTTTGACCACCTGGGGTTCTTTAACGTGCACCTAAATCTAAGTACACGGGTGTTTTCGCATTTCACCCCCATCGAAATGCGGCCGCCGTGGCCAGGATTGCCAGGCCTTGTCGAAAATTTCGATTGCGCACTAAAAGTTCAAGTGCCGTCCGTTGTACTGTGCCGAGCTGTACAAGATCTTCTAGAAGGTTTCAATAATAGCCGAGGTAGAAGGAAATAAAGTGCTGCGAGGTCATGGTGCCATGTATCGAGCTGTAAGGTAATTTCCTCCATTTCCTCGACCAGCGCTCATACAAGAATTTCTCGGCGGCCTTGAAACGGGAGCGAAAAGCACAAAATGCTTTTCGCTCCCGTTGTCGGTGACCTTCAAGTGACCTTGAGCGAAAAGTCAGCCGTTATACGGGCCTCATTGCGTGTACAAAACGAGATCCCGGCAACCGGTCAAAACTTTAGAAAATGCGGCCTTTGGCCCCCAACCCTTTGTACAGGACCGCATTACATACGCTAGTTACTGTCAAAACAAGTTGCAAAATATATTGCTTCCAAATTCTTCCTAAGGTTTGTTCACAATATCACTCAAGCTGCAACTTTTAGAATGCTAGGGTTGAGGATCGGGCGAGTTGGTATTGCATTCTAAAACTGGCACAGCGCAACATGGAAAGGAAGAAACAAGCCGAGCCGGTCAAAAGAAGGAACGAAGCGCTGACTTCCAACTGGTTTTATTGGCAGGTTGCAAGAAATACATAGCCACAAGAAAGCATCAAGCAATGGCGTCACAGCCCTTAAAACATCACACCGAGAGGAGATAACACCATCGCAAGTCACAGAACGCGCATTTCTGTCACGCACGGTTAAACAGATCAAGCAATCTTGCCTTCTGTGAAGATAGGCACAAAGCTGGCGCGCTAACACGTGCTGTCAGCCCTGGCTATGAGAACAGCTTCAATAATCTCCTGCGCAAGTGGTGATCGGTGCTTTTTCCGCACTTCACACCGATAAAAATTCCGCATAGATCCACAATCGTGACAGTGAATTCCTATGTGCCCCTCAATAGCTTGGTGCACAATGTAATCGCGTTATTTTAGCGTTTCATGGAGGCAGCGACCAGTCTGGTAAATATATCTTTTCTCACATGATAGTGGAATTGAATAAACAACCCCAACAACGCAAGACCCAAAACGCTTCTTGTGCATGGTAGAACAGACAGTGTTGCAAGGATGGAGTGAAGGAAAGAGGAAGTAAACTATCCAGTTGGAAGTCAGCGCTCTGTTCCTTCTGGCCGGCTCGGCTTGTTTCTTCCTTTCGATGTTGCGCTGTACGAGTTCTAGTGCGCTGAAGTTTTACCTGTCATTTCCAATAGTGACGTTCAAAGGGCAGATACAGCGCACCACATACTTGACTCATCTTTTGGTACTGAGACAGGGTTGCCTGTGCTCCTTTCAACGCCAGCGGTCCGCGAGTTCCGAGGCGCAGCTTTTGCGCCGCCTCATTCGAGATGGCGCCACGCTGCGTGACCAAGCCGGCAACGTGCGGCGTTCCGGGGATGGTTGCGAGATGGTTGTAATGTTTGTGAGATGGTTGTGAGTAATCGTCGTAATTACTCCACCAATCTGCTCGGCCGGTAGTCATTTCATGCTTACACCTACTCTCGATTACGGGAGAGCCAGCATTTTTTGTCAAGATTATTCCATTCCTCCGGCTTGCGCTTATTTGCACTGCGGCAACTACGATTTCACAATATGCATGAAGCACTTACGTCGAATAAACTGAAGGGCCAACAGCAGTTGAAGCTCCTGCAATGAAACACCTTAGTTAAAACCTAGGCGTCCTATCGTGAAGGCCTAGCACCCAGCCTAGCACTCCGCCGTCGCGTGGAGAACGCGGTCGGTGCTCGTATGTGTCGTTTCGGTATCAGAGAGAAGGAAGGTGAATCATCGTGGGTGCGGGGACATGCACCGAAAGGTCGGCGCACGAGCGTTTTTAAATTTTGCCCCCATTTACACGCGGCCGCCGCGGCCGGGATCGCACACACGACCTTGTACTCAGAAGCATCACGTAGCAACTCATCCACCACGGCGAGAATTAGACTCGTTTAGAATGGAGAGTAATCCCTTTTTATCGACGAAATGTCAGCCCATAGCAGAAGCTGACGAATCCGTGACGTCACGGGCAGTGCGGCAACTGCAGCATTGTATAGGTGTTCTGTGACTGCACGGTGGAGACGGCCACCCGTCCTTCGTTGTTGTGCCCCCTTTTCTGGCTCACCAAGTATCTGCGCGTGGCAAGAGTGGCAGCTGCGGTGTCGCGGAACTTATTATTGCCAGAGCAATTATACGGACGCTCGTGGCGAATTCACGCCATCGGCGCCACCGCCGGTGTCGTGCTGTGTCGCATGCGCTGCTCACGCGCGGATGTACCTAGCGTTTCCAGAGACGCGGAGTGCGTTTGGCTGCAAAAAACGACGACGCGAAGTGCGCGCTGGCTAACGGCGACGGTCGGTCTCACCTCGAACACCGCCGAGGTGCGACGCCTGCAGCGCCACTGGCGGCGCCCTCCTCACCCTGCCAGTAAAACCCCTTAAAGGGACACTAAAGGTTAATATTAAGTCAACGTGGACTGTTGAAATAGCATCCCAGAAACCTCGAAACGCTTGTTTCATGCGAAGAAGAGACACATTTTAATATAAAATGCGTTCTGAAGCGTCCGCGTAACCTCTAGCGCAGTTCAAATCGCCCGCCCTCCGATCGAGGAGTGACGACGTCATGGTCTCGTAGTGTATTGCGCCGTCGGTCAGTAAAGACGGCGCCCGCTGACGGCGCTACGGCTTTTCTGCGCAAAACGCAAACGCGCGGCCAGAAACAGAGCCAAGACAGCCGACAGCAGCGCGAAAGCGGAACTATGATGGCTGGCGGAAGGGAAAGCGCACGACGATAAGCTGGTTCTGCATTTTATGATACCAACTTTGACGCTCGTTGCAATGGACGACCCTGACATTGGATCGCGTTGCTGGGCTCGACTTCAGCGATTTATGCAGATTTAAACGTGACCTGCTGCTGAGGACTCGCGCTGCCGGCGTCGTTGCGTACTACTACGACGGCAACTGTATGGCATGGCTGTACATATTCGCACATTTGTAGCTTTTCCTTCGTGAAAACCAAATGCCGCACTCACTGCCCCGTCTTCCACCTGCAGTTCTTGCGCTTCGGAGAATGCAGGCAAGACCGACGGAACAGCGCTACGGAAAAGCATTGCTTTGAAAGGCACTCCACACGACTTCAGTAAGTCGGCGTTGAACTCATAATCCACTGGACGAAAGTGCAGCGAGCACACTATGCGATTTTTCGGCTCTTTGCCAACGCGCTGTGGCAGAGGAACGGCACTTAACCACTTCGAGCGGAGAGGTTCACTCGTTGGCACACAGTGATAAGTAACGTTGTATTTGCCGCTGCAACTGCCCTTGGCCAAGTTCCGCGGACCGTTCGCGCATCCCACGACATCACATGGACGTGGCATTCTCGCTGCTTGTTCCAAATGCAAGTTTCGTGAGCCAGCAGAACCAGCGCAGCACGACGCGATAACGAAACAACTGAAACTCCAAAGCACGTGCGGCGCGGAGTAGCGAAAACGAAACCTTTCGACACTCCATACTACCGAAGGATAACGTCAAAATTATTTTTTCTTAGAATCGAACACAAGTAGACAAGTAGCATTTTCTGACGTCTTATAACCTAATGAAATGATCTTTGTAATACGAGTAGTTGAGTACTAGTAACAAATTATGATGAGGAGTGCCTTCGTCATCGGGCTACTACCGGAATGTCGCTGGGGGGTCTCAAATTGTATAATGCATTTACCTCAATTTCTCGGTTACTAAAGCTCTGTTCCCGATTATATTGACGCCTTAGACGTTTTGGAACATTGCTTTATCACTTTAACTTGACTTCATAGTAACATTTAGTGTCCCTTTAAACTTCGTAAAGTAGCGGCACGCTCTGAAGAATGCCGCCTCCTCCTCGCGCGCTCTGGTCGAAGCAGACGCCGCGTCGCTATTGGCCTAATAGCATCACGTGGGCCCTCGCGCCGTGCTTCAGCGCCATTTTCGCTCGATAAGCGTCTACGGAGTGGCGAGGAGCGCACGTTGGCGCTGTTGCTACCCTCGAGCGGTGTAGGCGGCGCCACGGTCGAGGAAGGAGCGTGAAAGAGGAGAAACCAGGAGGAGTGAAGGCGGAGGAGGAGAGTGTCTTTACTTTACGAAGTTTAAGGGGTTTTACATCCAAGCGTTGTGGGACGTCTGCACGGAGACTGCCGGGAGCGCTGCTGTTCCTTCTGCCCAGCAGCAGTTTACCTTGCGTCGTGCTACTCGTGTCGCGCCCGCGTTTAGTTAAAACACCATCCGAGGACCTCAATGGCAACGCTAAACCTTGCCAGCGCTGTCAATTGCCTCGCAGTTAGGGTGACACAGCCATATTCTTATGAATCTATAGCTTCAGTTAGTATTTCTTTTGGTGTCCCTTTAAAGAAATGCTGCTACATTTTAAAGCGGTGCAGTAAACTGCTGCAACAGAAAAGACCATTACTCGTTAATCGTTTTTCATACCTTCCACAAGTGACAATTCTACGAATAACGTTTAATGTTCGGTACAAAACAATGTCCGTGTCTACGCGTGCGACTAAGCTGCCCTCGGTCTCCCCAAGCTGTTCACCTGCACATCACACTCGCAAATGCGAATACAAGTAAATCGCTGCTGCTCAGCTCGAAGACAAGATTCAAGAAATTGTCCTTCCCGCCACGTGGTAAAACATTAATAATGAAAATAATAGTTTCCAGCAAGTACGGACGCGAGCACTAGTAAGTAGAAACGGACAGGACAACGCTGGACTTACTGAAGTTTATCCAGTAGTAATAAATTTCAGTTGTAAGTCCAGCGTTGTCCTGTCCGTTTCTACTTGTGCTCGCGTCCGTACTTGCTGGACACCATTTTACGTTCACCATGCACCAACTGGCCCAGCAAACTACTCTACTAATAATGAACAATTAAGCGTCAACATCATGTTATCAGAGTGGCCACTTCGCGTGCGAAAAGTGTGACCTGCTCTGCATGCTTGTCTTTTACGGCGCTGCTCTCGAAGATTTAAAGCACACGCAAGGAACTTGCACAGGCGTCACGCGTTGCTAATACCGTGATTGTACTTTATGTGAACTGAAAGGGTGCCACATCAAATCTAGTCATCGAAACAGTTTTCGAAAACGGCATGCATTACCGAGAAGCACCTTTCCAAACTACTTATCTACTTGCCCAGTCAAGCCCAGCCACCCACGACATTACACCAACAGGAGGAGTGAAGCATTGGCTATCTCTGCTGAATAAAATGATATCCCCAGATTATAGTAGCAATGAGATCATTTTCATGAATGTAAAGCTAGCTTTCCCGCGAGGCAGTTTACCAAGCTAATCGCTGCTTATTCATTATTGCAATCGGTGCATACGAGCACAGTTTGCTTCTTGTGAAATGAAAAATATATAGATGTGGCTCTCGTGATGAAAAATGCGCTAGAGAAACCCTAGCATGTGCAGTTAGCACTTCGTCTTCATTCCACCCATGACCGTTGCCGCCATTAGACGGGCAAATGTTGAATGCAAAGAAGCGCAGCTGCGAATTAGGAAGAGGATCTGCCAGACACGTTCAGAGAATCTCATGTGACGTTATGAAGCACTTCCCAGGTGCACTTGGAAAGTATTGGGATAACTCGTGCCATACAAAAGCTCCTGAACACTCCTAGTTAACGTCAAGCGTCTTTTTTGCAAGCTGAAGAAGCATGCAGCTTGCATGCACAGGTTGTGGGTTCAGCTCCCACTAGGGGTAAGTTGTATTGTCTTTATTAAGCATATGAAGCTTACTGCAGAAAATTTATCCGTTGTTCATGATGAATCGGAATTAATAGAGGGAATTAAGTTTTACAAAAAATTGTTAATTTCCCCAGTACATGCTTTGGTTTCATTGCCTTTTGGCTACAGTTAAGTTTACAACTTAGTAACACCGCCGACGAAAGAAATCTGAAACTTGGCAAAATACACCTGCTATATCAGGTGCATTTGACGCTTTGTTCTTCAGACGCTCTGGCGTCTGCTAACAAAAACCAATATGCGTGCCTCTAAACAAAGCTGTTTAGCAATATAGCTTTAGTAAAACTTGCATAATAAAGGCCGCAATCTTATGTATGCGGTAATTTAATGCATTGAGTTGGCCCATTTTAGGTACTTAAAGGTGCACCTTAGAGATTTGAGTTATATCGTTTTATAAAGAATTAAAGTTGCAAGGCGCTCTTTCAGATTTCGAAGCTCCGCAATTTTCACACATTTAGCTGACACCTTGGGATTCTAACTAAATATTCTGCTTAGTCAGTCCCAATAATAGCACTATATATACTACCACAAATTTCAAGCCAGTTGAGTGATTGGCTGTGTGAGCATTTCAGCGTTCTCCGTGTATTCAAATAACGAAACCGAAGAGGAGCTTGAGCTAATGCTTCTTAGCACGCAATATTCACGGTCGCTTCACAAGAAAGGCGGACAAAGTGGTTCAAAATACGAGACCACTACACTGACCAATAACATCATAATTTACGGGTAAATTGAAAGCTGCTAGCTATCGCTGCGACTTGTCTTCGAACATCAGCTGTCTCTTGCATGTCAGGTGGCTTTTCGCGTCTACAATGAGACGACCAGCTACAGTCATCGCGGTCAAACAAAATATTTAAAATCTACATAATCCAAGGAACACATCGATAAAGGGCTATTTTAAGCAGCAATGCAAGACGCCAGTAAGATCAAAACATACTCGCATGCGCCAACAGTTTTCCACTAGCTGAAAGGTGTTTTGGTGCGCGCACGTTGTATCGAAACCCGAGGGCAGCTAGTAATGCTGGGTGCGCAAACGACAGCTGTACTCGAAAGCGCAGGTAACGCGTTTTCAGAATGTAACGCCGTTGTAGACACCACAAAGAAAAACGCTGCGTTGCCAGAACGGAGAGCTATACGACGAATGCCGGTGAACGAGCCGATGCCGCCGTCAGCTCAAGCTGACGGCTTCAGCATTCGCCTCACGGGTGTCTCGATCTGTTCGGCGACGCCTCACCGCCGTTGACGCGAACGCGAGTGCGGGGCTATTGTGCAACACTCGTTCGCTGTCCACAATGCCGCACCAAGCAGTATACATAGCTCACATTTTTATAGGTGTACTACATTCGGTAGTTTTCGTTCATCCTTCCGACGAGTGGCGAATAAGCCGAGAATTAGGCGCACTGTATAGGACAAATTCACAGAAAACAACAACAGGCCGTTTCAGTAGTAACATTTATAACCGCTGCAACAAGGCACTACACCTCGTTTTGTAGAAAGTCGTCGAACAGACCAATTCCTCAGACTCCTCTAACCAACACCTCTGAAGTGTGCACTGTTACTGTTTCATCCGAATAAACAAAATGCATCGCAGCGGGTGGCAGAAATAGTTTCTGCTGATCCTCCTTCCAAAGTGTTCAAAATTCCGCGTTCCCTGCAGAAAACAAGAGGAGCAGTCGTTCGAATGTATGCGG
The DNA here is from genome assembly GCF_038994185.2 of Dermacentor albipictus. NCBI lineage: Eukaryota > Metazoa > Arthropoda > Arachnida > Ixodida > Ixodidae > Dermacentor > Dermacentor albipictus. Next base: position 235,513,537 of record NC_091821.1, read on the forward strand.
CCATATATTCTATACGCAAGAAAAATGAACAAAAATCATGTGAACAACTGCCGTCAACCTCATCGATCTCGACACGACGGCGCGCTCTGCAAATCCCGGGTGCCGAGCAATTTCAAAGTGAATCAGGCCGCAGAGAACGATTTTTTTTCTTTCTCAGCATGCGAACTCAGGGAAAGAGGAACGCGCACAGTGCGAAGGATAAAGCTAAGTATACACGTACTTTCCGCGCTCTGTCGGACGCATCTCCCCGGCGCATGTCGGCGTAAGGCGGCGGGGGCCGGACACCCACGCGCCGAGGCGCAGAAGCAGCAGCACGGCCGTCTGATCCGCAAACACCGCGTGTAGTGGCAAGCGCGCAAGCGCTACACACAAGGGCTCCCATCCGGCAGCCCGGGAAAGCAGCTGCTACGCTTTTCTCTATTGTGCTACTGCTCGGGATTTTGACATAGCGGCGGGCTCCTTTTTATTCCAGCTCGCCTACCGCTGGTTCATTGTATACACGCGGCTAGCGCCGATGAAAGATGACAGCGTTCTCTTCCTAAAGCTGAGGGCGTGCTCCTCGCCCATTCAACTACGAAAGACACTGATGCGCGCTAAACGGACGCGACGCACGCCGAAGTCCGCGCAATGTGGGGACAAAAGTAGGGAAGGAGAAAGCGCTTCACCCCTTCCTGAGCTATAAGCCCGACCGCTCGATGGGCCTAGCTTTAAGAGCGTCATCCTCAGGTGTACATGTGCCTTACCCGTAACGCAGAAGAGAAGGAAGGCAGCCGAAGTGCGTTCCGTTTAACGTTCTTCACGTCATCTTCCTTGTGCTGTCTGGTGAGAATGGTGTCTTCACCACGTTCACAGCCCCGTCGAAGCAGGCGAAGGAACTCAGATAAACGACACTGTCACGCTAGGCGTGCTGCGCTGGCCCAGAGCTTCGTCACGCTCCCCAAAGTGGCGCCGCGTTTTTGACGTCGACGCACACCGACACATCCAAGAGTTATGTACAGGAGGTGTTGCACACACTCGATTTATATCTTGTACAATCAATTTATTTTTATAAATGGCAAGACAGTTGGTGAGAATTTTCACCTCGAGAACTCGTCACGATATCATGCTGGATCTAAAGCGGGGACAACGGGATAATTTCGCGTTAAACCACCGAGGACCCGAACGTAATTTTTCAAACTACACCCATGGCCAACACAGAGCGAGATCAAAGACCCAAGAGGTCGATATTAACCAGTGTGTTCTAGCTCATTACTCAGCGCTGACAGGGAAAGTGATGAAACAGCAGGAAAGGAAGGGAATAACAATGACGATTGCAACAATAACCTCATCCAAATGAACTAATACTGGAAGCACCCTTTTGAGTAACGCATCAGGTTTGCTCACTCGCGTTTGCTCACTCGACACGTGCCAAGGAGACGGTCACTGAGCGTCTCCTGCGAGTAAAACGAGCATACACAAAGCAAATGATCAGTCATCTCGAGGATGTCCACACGGACGCTGAGATGAAGATAGTAGCGAATAAAGGACACGCTAAGTCTCAGTATACGACGATAGGTAAAATGGTTGCATGGCTTTCCTGGATATCGGGTGGCATCCAAAATTGAAGCTCCGGATCAACTAGATCGAGTCGGTGATCCTATAGTGAATCCAGTAACTTCCCGAAGCGGAGCTCATGATGTGGTATAAAGTAGCATTACCGCTGGACCCAACCATATTCATACGACAGACGCCGGCTTAGGTGTAACCCGGAAATGAAACTGTCTTTTAAGCGCTATAACGCAATAAAACAGTGTGGTGCACCCGATTCGCATTGGTGTCGCGTTCACCAGGCGTTATGCACAGCTCAATAGTTGCTGTTGAATACTGAAGCAAAGTTTTGAACACTGTCAGGTTCCCGAAACACTTGAGCAGCGGTTTTGCGTGTCACGCATGCGCGCACGAGCGGCAGAGGCTGCATGATCTCTTCGATTGCTAACGACGATAGCACATTTCTTACGTAATACTGTTTTGAGCCATTGGCCGCACGCGAAGAATACAGCCAACGGTGTTTATAACGGCAGTGGTTGAACCAACGCCATACGACTTGTACGGCGTTCGTGTCGTCCGTCTACTTCTCTACTCTTGTGTCCTGTCTGCACGCCTCACTTCTTTTTTGCATAATGAATCCTTACCAACTAGCTCATCTTTCTGTCGTTCTAAACAATTCCTGTATGACATGTACATACGCGGCCGAACAGAGAGAGAGAGAGAGCAAATGATAAAGGAAAGGTAGGGAGGTTAACCAGGACTGAGCCCGGTTGGCTACCCTACACTGGGGAAAGGGAAAAGGGGACGGAAAGATTAAAAGAAGAAGAGAAAGTCCACTGGGGATATCGTTCGGTCACTCAGTCCGGATCACAGACGCTGACTCAGTCCAGTAGCCTTCAAATATCGCAGCAGAGCTTTTGTGGCCTTTTGTAGCTGCGATATGTGAGGCCATGGTCCCAAGATCTTCAAGGTGAACGGTGTTCTATCTAGCTGATTGAGAGCTGTGCAGAGGTCATGTCTTTCGTTTTGAAAAGATGGGCAGTAGCACAGTAGATGTTCTATAGTTTCCTCCGCACCACAGGCATTACAGTCGGCGCTATCAGTCATTCCAATCAAAAATGTATATGCATTGGTGAATGCGACGCCCAAGCGTAAGCGGCACAGCATTGTTTCCTCATTTCGCAGAAGTCCTGGTAACAGCCGCAGTTGCATAGAGGGGTCGAGGGAATGCAATCGTTCTTGGGTGAATTCAGGTGTGTGCCACTTCTCTAATGTCATACGGTGTGCTACCTTGCTTAGGTGTTGGGCTGCGTCGGTCCGCGATAAAGGTACAGACACAAGGGTTGCTCCTTCGTGTGCTTTCCTAGCAGCCTCGTCAGCGAGGTCGTTGCCGGAGATACCACAATGGCCAGGCAGCCACTGAAACACGACGTCGTGTCCTTTCAATACGATGGTGCATTTCTCGTATCTCCGACACTAGTTGTTCACACGACCCGCAACGAAGAGATGATAGAAGACATTGCAAGGCCGCCTTCGAATCGCAGAATATTGCCCACCGATCTGCGGGTTGGTTGTTAATGTAATCAACGGCACCTCGGAGGGCAACAAGCTCCGATCCGGTCGATGTTGTCATGTGAGAACAGAGGTGTCGCATGTACGCTCCTAAACAATTACATCAGCGATTCATGAACACCAACGCCAATGATTACCGGTAAACATGTGGGGATTATACAATCATTTGGCTGTGCAGCAAACTTCGAACTGAAAAGAAACTTGGTTGCCTGCGTCATGAGGTTAACGCGTTCATCCAATATTGGTTCTGAAGCCAATTTATGAGTGCTTTGTCAACAGGCTCATGGACTTGTTACTAAAGTATCCTGGCTCATGTATACACAAGACACCTTACCTATACATATATGTTACATAAACGCCCTTTGTCGAAGGAAAGGGTCCTGGGACATTGGCCGAGACCGTTCTTAGCACAGAAGGCTTCGAAAGCGTCGTTTTGCTTCTTGCGGAAAACTGGTCTTAGAGACATACTTTAAGCAGGTCCGTATTCTCCTTTCCTCATCCCCCCTTTCTTTTTTTGCTCTTCTATCCTTTTTTTTGTAATATCTCTCTTCTATCGTATTTTATTCACCTTACTTCCTTTCCTCAGCACAGGGTAGAAAGCCGATCTGAGAAGTGGCTAACCTCCCTGTCATTCTGTCCATTCCTATTCCTTCCTTCCTTTACCATGCATATGACGCGCAATATAGACCTGTACGTATGGCAGTCTTAAAGCGCGCTGAATCGAAGAGCACAACATGAACAGTGACAGCAGGTCACAAGAACAAAGTGCGACCGGTAGCAGTTTTTTTATGCACGTCGTCAAATTTTTACAGCAATAAAAAGCAGGAAAAGCTAAAACGACACTGCTGTACATACACCACATCATGCGTATGGGCACACCCAGTGGAATAAATTTCTACGGATGATAAACTATTGGAGGCATGACAGCAGCGCCAAAAAGCAAGCACAAAAGAAAGGAACAGACTGGCAGCGATTGTCCGTGTCTGTCAGTGTTCCTTTATTTTGTGTGTGTGTTTTTTGGCGCTGCTGTTATGCCTGCAATAAGTGACCAACTCGCCCAGGAACTCGTTTCACTGGATGATAAACTAATCTATGGTGCACTGACACTTTAGTATCTAGGGAAGTCATAGCGAACGCTTCAAAAATAATTGTTTTTTATTCGCTCGATAATTTGTTTTTGCGCATTCCCGCTCACATGAGTGGAAGCTATATGTATACACAGCGCGTAGCTATAGGTTGCCGGGATATGCTTATGTCACTGTTCGTGTCGGGCTCTTCGATTCAGCGCGCTTTAATAATGCCATGAACATGAATGAACCAACTAGTCACGTTAGTCACGAAAACATGTTACAGCATTATCGTTCATAGCTTTGCAACTGCACTGTATCCACGCGCCTTAATTTGGTATCGTTGCGTAGAGGAAGGAAGCATTACTCGATCATGCATTGGTTCCTTGCGCAGATGGTTGTCGCGCCAGGCATGACGCAATCGGAGCTAAATTCAGCCTTTCGTTGGCGTTCAACAAGGCATAGCTCGGCAGTACGTTTGTCGATCCGAGCGGAAGGGGCCGCTTTTGAGAGTGCTCACTCCGCCATGGTGGATAAAGCCCATGAAACCCAAACCCATGCTCATCGGGAGTTATAAGACAAGTGCGCAACTTGTTTCGGAAATTTCGCAGATGCTCTCTTATTGCGCCCCCGCGTTCGGCATGTGTAGAGTCCAGAAATAGCGTGGCGAGACTCGGGTAGCAAGATGCCACCTCGCGCCCGCCACTTTTGGGCACAACGGGCCCACTATACGAATAGGAATCACGATTGCAAGATGAGACCGTTACACTAAGAAAAGTACCGGGGGAAACGAGAGTAATCAGAAAGTCCTAAAAAGTACGCTTTGCTCCCACAACGGACAAACTGCAGGAGTGTAAGTGCCGTGCGTAAATTTCGGAGGGTAAGTGTTTAGTACCTGGTCGGAAGGAGAGCAACGCAAGGATGAGCGGGAACAGGTACTCCCCATACACTGCACTATTTTCCTCCGTGTCATCGAGTGAAGCGGCGGAAACGATATGCTCTGTTTAAATCCAGAAAACGTAAATAATTTGAAGTTGGTCCACTGCCTTTAACTACACTGAGGGCAGCACTCTGCCTCTTCATGAGAAATGCGTGAAATTTAAATGGTTGAATGTGACGAGCCACGCACTTCATGTGCAGGCTGTCCGAAGTTATTGGTTGCTTCCGTTCCAATTAAAGAGATTACGAACTTAAATGAAGCTGCGTGTAGTTCAAACGGGGCACGCTAAGCGACAGAGAATTTGGTCTTCTGCTCTTGCGTGCCCCGTTCGCGCTACACGTACATCACGTGATGTGTCTCAGGTTAAACCATACTAAGAGTAATCGGACAGCTTTCTTTTTGCAGTCGTATATGGTCGCATATACATACAAAGTGTGACTCTCCCCGCACAGCATGTAAAATGGGCTCGGTCTTGCATAGCCGGACCTGTACTGAGCTGCTTAACATGCTTCCAGTGTGTTACGCGTCCCATCAATCCAGCTGCCGTGGTGTAGTGGTTAGAGTGACTCATGATTGTGATAACATGAGTTCGGTTCTTCTCTCTGGTGTTTTTATTTTTGCTCAATAACTTTTTTGTGTGGTCGTACAAATGGCTAGTAACATTTATTGCTTGTTTTAAATGCATCGGAGCAGAGCTCCTGTTATTCCTTGAAGGGCTAACCGCATGGGGAGTACCAGTTCATCCGCTCGCAGTTACACCCCTAAAGGACGAACGGTTGTGGCAAGACAGTCACTCACCAAAAAGAGCAACTTCGATACACCTTTCCCACATTTTTTTTTTTAATCTGGTACAGCTAGTCCCCATTATAGCTGTACCAGAAGTTAAACATGTAAGCTTTCTAATGCTTGAATAAATGTCACTTCTGTATTTGCATGACAACTTTCTAGTTGGAATTTCTTGCCTTACTTAGTTGCTTCAGAAGTAGCTTAATTAATATTGGCTAATTATCTAATTAAGCAAGATACGAAAAATAGCGTGACACACTACATACAAAACTGAGCAACATGCATTTGGTCGCGTCGTCTTAGAGTGCAGCGGCACATTTTTAAATTCTGGCTCAAGTTAGCTGAAACACCCTGCATATCATTGTGGCGCTTTACGCTCTGAAATTGCACAATGGGTTATGAGGAGCGCCGCACTTAATGGCTCTCGCTTAATTTTGACCCCCTGGTGCTCTTTGACCTGCACCCAATGCACGGTAGACGAATTTTCGCATACCACCCCGATCGGACTGCGGCGGCCGCCGCGGCCGGGAATCGACCGCGCGACCTCGTGCTCAGCAGCACGGCGCCAGAGACACTGAGCCACCTCGGCGGGTGCCCCATTTATCGCATTGCTGATATACGACCTGCCACTACGATGTGCGAAAGCATACCGTCGGCGATATAAACATGGCGTTGGAAAGCAAATGACCTTTTTTGTGGCCCCACGGCTTTTTCGTCATATATGTATACACCTCAAACCAGACTTTCGCACACAGTGATCGTACTGAACGGCTGCACTGCGCAGGGGAAAACTAAATATTAAAACAGTATATGAAAAGTGAAAGCGGTTTCCGCCAAGTATAGCTGTTTTTAGGTGCTACGGGCACTGTATATATAGCCTCCAAGTGCTGAAGTACGCACATCGGTGCTACCGACCTTCGGAGGCAGACCGGCAGGCGCGGGCGCAGACACGGCACACACACCCGCACAGTGATAACCAAATTGAACCAACGGTTTATTGGGTCTTCCTAACAAGACGCACTGGCTTCTGCGACACTCCATAAACGGGCAAGAGGCAGGCTAGCAAGAAGCGGGTGTGTTCACCTTTGCTTAGTGCTGCGGCCTCCTGTGACCGCCGACGCTCGCTGTTCTCCGGTAGTGGATCTCGGAAGATGCCAATTCCCGCTGTTTCCGCTCCGGTTGGTGTCTAGTACCTCATGCATGGCATATTCTTCGCGCGTTCGGGCGAGTCCCATTCGGGTCATCCTCCACTTCAGAGCAAGGTTAGAGGTGAGGGTGCATTGGTACTCCTCGCGGCTGGTGAAGGAACGGATTTCTGCCGTTTCCCACAATACATTACATTTCTTTGCCCCTGTTGACATTTCCAATTACAAGTTAGAACTCTCGTACTGCTGTATTGCCGTACGGCATTCGTATTTGGCCGTCCGACAATGGGCAGGCTGGTGAAGTACTTGTCCCACACTACGGCAGCAGCTTTTAGTCTCCTTTCCCCATTTCCTAGTGATAAGTTGCTCAGTCCTGGTTAATGACCCTGACTTTCCTTCATGATTTCTCTCTCTCTCTCTCCTAATAATTGGGTGGCTGAAACTGTGCTGTTATCAATATCTAGTAATCCGTTAGGTCACATCTTCACGTGCCTGTTAATAGCAGACCACAAAGAAACGTAAGGAAAGAATTTTTTTTTTTTACATCAGGCTATGTATTTTACCTGAAGGAACACCACTGAATGCTGCACTTTCGGGAGCCCGTCTCTCCGGAATACTAAAAACTGCATTCAGCAACGACAGTGCGCTATGAAGTAAGCTTGTCTTGATATAAAAACATCTGAAGACGTTAAATTCGTGAGAAGCAGTAGTTACATCAAATCATTTTGATACCTTAAAGGCCACGTTTAGGGGTGTTGGATAAGGGGCGAGTCACTTGGAAAAAAGGAATCCCATACATCTGTTTGTTCATGGCGACATGCGCCCAGCAACTCCTCAAACGAAAGAACAGCCTGTCCCACACAACAATTTCCCACGACGTCTTCCGTGACTTACCTGAATTAGGGGGCGGATGGATTGCGAGGAATTCCATACGAAATGACGAATTGCAAACTTCAACACGAACGGTGGTCGCAGTAGTAGGATGGAAAAAATCAGACATCGGCCATGTGCGCTGCGGTGCGAAATGAGGAAAGCGTCTGAGCGTCCAAGCGGCGCACGTCTCTCTTGCTCATTAATCTTGCTTTCGATCGCGTGCGCGCCGAAGTCTGTTCCTGTCGGCTGCAGATAAACGCAAGCGGGACCACAACGGCAAATGCGCATAACTCACGCCGTGCAGCGCCTCCTCAAGACTCGCTGACGAGTCCGCAGCTAGTCGGATTTTGTTGGACGGCCGACGGGCGCTGACCGCTACCCCCCCCAATCACGACATACCCTGGCTGCCACTCAATGGTTGAAAATAAACTGAATACCTCAACCTTACGCGCGCTGACTCAGCTTTTGAGATAATTCGGCCTCGGTCCTTAAGCGTGCCGCCGTTTATTGTCCAACAGAAACATGTACTGAAAACATGACGTCTCAAATACAATGGAAGTGATGGGGAGCCTAACAATATTAAGTTGCGAAACAATTGCAGCGGCTGCCTGTTTTCGTTTTTCTTTCTTTGCAGGTGGTTTTTTTTTTTTAGGTAGTTCATTGTTTAGACCTGCATAGCACAGAGCACGAAGAACGAGAAGAAAGGGGGTTAACCGAGGGGCCCGATTTTTATTACTCATATCATAAGAAGCCAACAAACACTGACACCAAGGACAACATAGGGGAAATTACTTGTGCCTAATAAATGAAATAAAGAAACGATAAAGTAATGGAAATTAAAGTGGATGAAAAAACAACTTGCCGCAGGTGGGAACCGAGCCCACAACCTTCGCATTTCGCGTGCGATGCTCTACGAATTGAGCTACCGCGGCGTCGTTTTCCCATCCACTTTCTTGGGTATTTATGTGTCCTAGTAGAACCCTGGGTGTGTTAGCCAGCGCCACCACTCACAGACCTTGGCGGCGGACGTGGAACGTCTTTTTTGCCGCAGGCGCCACGACAACGTGATCTTTTTAGGGTGAAGGCAACTGGTCAATAAACCCACATATGCTACCTGAAGGCATCAATGTTGCCGGATTCGAGACCCTCGTTATGTAATGAACGAGAAGAAAGGGGGTTAACCGAGGGGCCCGATTTTTATTAGTCATATCATAAGAAGCCAACAAACACTGACACCAAGGACAACATAGGGGAAATTACTTGTGCCTAATAAATGAAATAAAGAAACGATAAAGTAATGGAAATTAAAGTGGATGAAAAAACAACTTGCCGCAGGTGGGAACCGAGCCCACAACCTTCGCATTTCGCGTGCGATGCTCTAGCAATTGAGAGCACGGAGAGTAAGATTGAGCGTTTACAAATGGAACGTTGAAACATAACCTGCGCGTACCCACCCGATTAGCTTAAATGACTCGTTGGTAGCATCGAGATAAAACAACTTGCTTAAAAACACAACATATGCATAAAATTATCTGCTCTTATAAAGAAGACAAATTTGCAACCGCATTGTGAAGTCTGCGTGCCGTAACCCGGAAAACACCTAGTAAAATGAACTGGTGCTATTTACTTTACCGGGACAAAAAGCGAACTTCCGAACGCCATCATGCGGTTCAGTGGTCGTGTCGAACAATGTTTCGGCAGGTGAAGCATTTAAAGCTAAAATTGAAGGGGGTCTCAACAAAAACTCGACTTTGCTGCGCTCTGCCACGCTTTGCGTTTTAATGCAACAGCAATAGAGGTGCACTTTGTAGGTGTCCGTCTAACGAAAAATATGGACCGAGACAGAGAAACTGGCACTTTACGAGGCCCTTCAATAAGCGACTTTGCCCCGGGAATGAGAGAAAGTTAAATGGCACAAAGTCGCACCGGGACACTCACTGCCGAGAGGCCTCAACCGTGCGTGGAGCCGCGAGTCCAGGACCCCGTGAGCCTTAGCCGCACCGCGCGCTCTCCTAACTAGATAAAGCTCGTCCCTGGAGTCGGCGCTGGACAGCAAAGCTTCCCACTGTTGTGCAGGGGGTTTTGTGTTACGAGGCATTGATTTTGTTAGTTTGCATGCTCATGTGGCATGGTAAAGCGTGGCCGATACGTTGCAATTGGGGCAAGCTTGCGGCTATTGCGCGGAATACATCGCGTGATAAATCGTGCAGTGTTGGAATGTGTAATTGCCTCCATGACACTGCCTCTTCACGCGTGAGTGATGCGTGGGGAGTTTGTCTTTCAAGTCTGAAGAGTTAAAAGATTGTGCGAAATTGTTTTGGGGTGGGTAGTAGGTATTTCCCCTTCGCGATCGTCTCGCTGAGAGTCTCGATGGACGTACGCTTGAGTTGAGGCATGGGCCTTCAAATTTCCAACGAGAGATTCGTGACCAAGGTTCCAGATGATGGTGGCTGTTTTCGGCAGGGTAGACTATCGTAGGCTAGAAAGCGCTAACTGTGAGATTCTTTAGCGTAATTTCTGCAAGCCGCTTGCGAGTCGGTGAGCAGAACGACCTGATCTACGCCACAGTTTGTGCCAATGGCCAACGCAATGGCAGCCTCATGAGATGGACCGGCGTGAATGGTTATAGTATTGGGCTGCTGAGCTAGAAGACAGGTTCGATCTCACTATCGCTCAAGCATTTTTTTTTTTATACCATTATAGGTGAATTTCACCCACCTCGGAGTTTTCTAACAGAAAACTCGAGGCGTGTTGAGCTACGCAGGCGAGTCGGTGTGTGCACGAAATCGCAAGTTTGTAAGAGATACGAGATCTAGAAACGTCGGTTTGATAAATGCGTGCACAAGGTCGCCTATGACGCACGTGCGCACAGCTGGCGAAACGCCTACCGCTCGTCGAAAGTGGGCCGATCCTAGATAGTGCATAGATAGTGCATAGGGAGGACAGACACCGCAACCTGTGGCCACTGCGGCCATGAAGAATCGATTGAACATATTTTGTGCGCCTGCCCGCAGTACAGTCCACAGAAGGAATGCCTTCGCCACGAACTTGACCAGCTGGACGACCAACCGCTATCGGAAAAAAAAATTTTACACCATCGAAAGGACCTACCGTCACAGAAAAAGGCCGTGCAAGCACTATTGCGCTTTTTGCGATCTACCGGCCTTTGTGAACGTCTTTAACTGACGTTCCTGTGTGTGCCTCCGTGTGTGCGTGTTTCTTTAACGTTTTCCTCTCTATCCTCTAACTCCTCCCATCCCCAGTGTAGGGTAGCAAGCCGGAGACTGATATCTGGTTAACCTCCCTGCCTTTCCTCTTTATCTCTCTTTCTCTCTTGACTAGTGTCACGCTATACTGGGCCCCATAATCACTATGCTGCAAAGTGTGGTACAGAAGACGAACAGTTTTACAGCATTTAAACAGCGTCACGAGAGCTTCATATAGTAGATTCCATTGTGAGTTGGATCTGACGTCATCGTACCTATATAAAAAGACATACCTTTTAAACTTACCCGCATGTTATCGCATAATTTGACAATTAGCGGCAACTAAATTGAACGCAATTTTGATTTGTGGACAGTCCTGGTTCACTAATTGAGACGAATTGTATGTCTAACTTGTGCGAGCAAGCCGACATAAGTGTCCCGGCTATCCGCAATAATAAACTACAGCAGAAAAAAATGTACGTGATCGTAAGAAAATAAAGTGAACCTAGCTAGAAGTCGGGCTGGAGCGCTGGGCACGCCTTATGCAATAACATTGATTCCATCTAATTTCCAAACAGATGGTCCCTAACCTGTACCAGCTACAAACAATAACCGCGTATTTTTCCATACTGCCACACCAAAACCAATTTCCGGCCAAACGTAGACTGGCGCAGCTGCGGCGCGCCGACCACGTCAGATCACTATGTTCTGGAGTGTGCAGCTTTCGAGAAACCGCGGAGAGCCCTCTTCTGACAAGGAGTTTAGCGCCACTGGCACTGAATCAGCTCGACATGCCGATTGCAGTGTTGGAGATGGCAACGAGAAAGTCAGGCGGCTTGTGGGGTTCCTCCCAGACTTCAAGAAACTCCGCACTCCGTGCCTCTCAAAGCATTATTACAGTTGGCCAGTTTTGACCGACCGATCGACCGGGTTTAACGCCTCAAAGTAATACATGGGTTGTGACAGATCACGCGTACTGGAAGACTCCGAATTAATGTTGACTACCAGAGCTTGAACCGCTTGATTTTCTGTGCACGAGTTGGAAACTGTAGCCGTGTGTGATATTTTATCGAACCCTAGACGGATATCAGATTGGTTCTGGCGTCCGAAATCGGATAATCTGATATTCGTATGGGCGAGATGTGGTGAGATGCTTAGTCCGTCCTTAGGAAGCCACCTCGTGGCGTTTGATCGCACCTTCCATGGGCAATATCAAATTACTGCACCTTCAGCACAAGCAAGTGGTGGCGTCGCCCGTGGTACGCGATAAATAGAGCTAGAACCTCCCTTTGTGCACAATATAAGCGCGGAAAATTTATCAACTAAAGCAGTTCAGCAGTTCAAACAAACATAAAATTGGCACATCTTTCAATACGCAGTACAGAACATCATCCTGGCAACTTCTCATACTTTGGCTTTGCCATCTCAAGAAGCCTCCGCATTCCTTGCAGAAAATGCGGCAGTGTCATTTTCAATACACTGTCAGTGCCACCAGCCACCGCTTATTCGGCAGCACGGCAGCCTGGCACACGTCCCGCTATTTACCAATTATACAATTCGTAAGCGATGCAAAATGAAAACAGCGCAGTGAAACAATGCATGACGATCAGAAGCTGCAAGCATGCATGCACCTCATGACGCTGGAGGATCAATTATGGGGTTTAACGTGCCAAAACACTTTCTGATTATGAGGCACGCCGTAGTGGAGGACTCCGGAAATTTCGACCACCTGGGGATCTAACGGGCACCTAAATCTAGGTACACGGGTGTTTTCGCATTTCGCCCCCATCGAAATGCGGCCGCCGTGGCTGGGATTCGATCCCGCGACCTCGTGCTCAGCAGCCCAACACCATAGCCACTGAGCAACCACGGCGGGTACGCTGGAGGATCAATACTTAGATGAGCAGTAGGTTGTACTGCAATCATTAAGCACACTTTAAAACAGGCTATAAAACCTAATATCTGACCCAATACAATCGCAGATATGCGCGAAACGCAATTACAATGTGGAAAGAACCGTTCAAACAAAATGCAGCGATTCCTCGCCAGTAAAGACTCCAAAAAGAGGAAGACTAACGATTTTGGCAAGGGCAAAAATAATGCCACTTTTTTATGCCACACATAACGGACACGAAGCGTGGACACATAACGGAAGAAGTGGTCAAGAAAGTTGGCAACGAAGTCCAGGGTAATCGAAAGTGTAAATAGACAACCAGGAGTCATCAAAAAAAGATACCGAGACAGTGAATTGGGTTCAAAGAATGGAAACAAGAAAGACAATGAAAATTTGCAAGAGGGAAGAAAAAGTAGAAGGGAAAATCTGTACGGTAACACAAAGGACAGTGCCTTTCTATTTGAGGCTCGAACTGGTAGCCTATGGACAAAAACATGCCGGAGCAAATACTCGCAACAAAATGAGGCATGTGTATGCCGCAGCAAAAATCTGGAGAGCACTAAGCACTTCCTAACGGAATGCGAAGGAATTCACCCAACGAGACCCGTAGATAACGTGCACCTTCCAGAAGCGGTTTAAGAGGAAGCTTTAGCTCGGGGGCTCCTAGCTAAATACATGGGAAAGGAGAAATCGCTTTTCTTGGCAACCACAGCACCAAATTTGATGAGGTTGGTTGCATTTAAAAGGAAACGTTAAAATCTAGTAACTGTTGGAAGAGGAATTTTTATTTACGCCGTTGATTTCCTTTATAAAATTTTTCAGAAATGGCAAATTTTCAGAAAACGAAATTATCAAGTTCACAACTAACTCACCGATGAAAACAATATCGCAAGTCTGTCCATTGCAACTAACAGCACATATAAAGCGGACAAATTTGCTGTATTTTACATGGTTCTCAAGTGCATCACTAACATGCGAGTAGCACTTTTACAAAACCTTCGTAAATATTGTAAGAAGGTCACGTGAGACAAATTAATATATCAAATTTGTTCGCTTTGGATGTTCTGGTGGATGCAATTTACAGAACGGCGATATCTGTTTTTGACACAGAGGTACAAAGTTGTAAACATCGGGCTTACATTTTTTTAAACACAGAAATATATGAAAATTCTTGTAAAATTACGGAGGCCATAAATCAAAATTCCGAATTGAACCATGACTAGAATTCACCTTCCTCTCAAATGTCGCAAATTTCATTAAAATCGAACCAGGGGTTCTCAGAAAATCATCTCTGCGTTTTACATGTATTTGAATACGCGGTGTCTGAGTTGGGGCCGAGCTAAAGCTTCCTGCTAAAGTAGACGGAAACATCAACCGATCAAGAGCCGAGATAACCAAGAGATGTTTAGAATGTTGGTGGAAAAAAAGCACGGAAGAGATTGATACGACCGGGTTTGTTACAGGCGTGGGTAGCGGTACAAGTTACATATCGAAGTCTCAAGGTCTTAAAAGAAAAAACGATGCACGTGATGTATACAAAATGCTAGAATTAAACACATGCATGGCATACCTCAGTAACTGAAGCAAGCTATGACTATTTGTCATCGCCCCGTTTCAAAGGGGATGCCAAGAAATCATCATTATTGTCACCATCAAGATCGTGGAGGTCACAACAAGTAATGATGTAGCGGACAAGGATGGCATCGCGTAGACGTTATTCTCTGAAAGATAGTGGTATGTTGGCGGGCAATGATAGATCATCACGCATGTGGAGAGAGAGAGAAAAAAACATGTGGAGAAAACGCCACCGGCATCAAGTGACGTACATGACAATGAGGAGCCGAAAATAGGGCACACAAAGAAAATGCGCCACGAATAAGGCGGTTGGTTGAAAACAACGTCTAAAGCACAGATGGTGTCCCGGCCAAAAAGCACGCTGTGACAACACTTTTTTTTTGCATAGTAGCTATCGATTCATAGCATCCAAGTGCCTGATATACCTGCCCACAAATATACAGGGAAGCAAATCTTTCGTTCTAATTTCGTAGGTGGCACTGCGACATTTCGCTCGTGATTGAAGTTTTCGCCTCCCTGTTGTATAATCCTCGATCGCGACCTTCAACACGACTAGTCGAACCTGAGAAACAAAAAGCCTTTAACACTGCAGCTGCCTCACCACTGGTGACCTAAACATTTATTTTCACAAACACGTAATTTCAAAAATGATGTAAATAAACCTAATATTTCAGTCATATGAAACAACCATTCGGGCAGGTAGTGTCCTATGAAGTTGTCCTTTGAATGATGGAAACCAAAAATATGATAGTTTTCGACTTCAATTCTCACCACACTGACTATAAACAAACCTGTCCGTGATGACACAAAAGAAGTCAAAATAAACATGATGCACGAAGGTTTTCCGAGTCAAACGTTTTCTATTACTAAAATTTAGGGATGTGTGAATATTCGATACTTAAGAATAACCAATCAAATATCTTCCTATTGGATTCTGTCCGTGAATCCAGTAGTCAATATTCGAATATTTTTCGAATAGTTTTTCAATGCTATAGCCCACTATTCACGATCAAACATGAAATTGAAGAAAAAATGCGATGACTCATCCCATCCACAGCGGACATGGAGAGCATGCGTCGCTCAGATCATCAGACAGCCAGACTTTTCCGGCTAGACGTGATCACTAGCGACATGTTCATACACGCCGTTCGCTACTATGTTTAGATGCAGCACGCGTGTCCTCTTATCGGATATAATGCGAATACGTTTCATTGGAACATATTTTCCCAATAGTGGCACCATGATCTGCCACGACCATTCGAATGAGAGAAAAAGCTCTGTTTTTTTTTTCGCTCTGCCAACGCCGCAGACGGCATGCATTTTTTATTTGGCCGCAAAGGCATACTCAGGTATTCATCGGCCGACAAGGCTGCTTTTCTAAACGTTATGATCAAGCACGACTGCGTATGCTTCGAAGAGCCCCGAGTTTGCGAACAAGCGGCTTGGTTCATTGTTTCCAATGCTCCCTTTGTGCTTTTAATAAAGCATGATTTATAATGGACAGAGACTTTCTAATGTTGGAAATACTAAGATGTGAAAATTGTTTGATAATAATGGTGAGAAGGCTGTCCAGTGTACGCGAACTATTAAAGAAATATTCCTTATTCTATTCACTTCTGGCGTTATTCGATTGTTGTTGGATTCTAGTGCATGCTGCTACTATGCGATTATTCACACATTCCTAATAAAATTTTGACCCACCTAGAACAAAGAGAAAATTGAGTATTTGTCTAAACAGCTATGAACAATGGTTAAAAAGTTATCTATTTGATATTTAAAAGAAAAACAAGCTAAAAGAAAGGTCTAATAAAGCACGTTAATACGGAAAATAATTACCGGCATCTGTGTACACTAACGCTAAAATATTGTTTATTTTTTTCTGCTCGTCCTACTATTCTGTTAACAGTTGCAGTGAAAGGTTTGGACATTCAGCCTGTTACGAATGTTTAGAAGGAGAGTGCAACATTTGTCGATGCCATTCTCATTGATGCGCAGCTCGCAGAACGATCGAAGCGTTGATCAGGATTAAGAACCATTCTTGCGCAATGTTCAAATTCTATCCCACTTTCGCATGACTCGTACAGTTTTTCTGGTTTCCTTATTTTTTTGAAGTTTTGAGAGTTGATGGCAACCACAGATAGCACACTCGCTGAATCTCGTTACGAATTATGGATACGTCGCCAGCTGCGGCCACCGCTTTCGACGCGCTCGCTCAGCTGAAGTAAAACGCACGCTTAAAAAAAAAAAAAGAAGCTTACGTCGCAATCCACCGCCCCCATTCCATCGCGTTCCATGACAAAAGCTCTGCCTGCTGTGGCTTCCAGCTAACCGGACTGTTCGCGTAAGCGCAACGCTCCGAAAGGCTATATGCACTCGCGAGCGTCGCAATGTTGCGCTTGCGGCGTGGGAGACGACGCCCCGTGCGGGGCTTCGTGCAGCACACACGTCGGCGCCATAAAAGCATACGGCCGAACACGCGCAGAGGCTCTTCTTCGACTGGTACGCATGCTGCTCACTATTTCGAAAGGCGTCCTCCATCTCCTCTCGCAGCCAGCAGTAGTGTCGTAGCATCGCGAGCTGGCGATTTGTTTTTTTTTTTTTTTATCGCTCAGTGGCGCATCGGGCCCGAAGATGTTCTATTCCCGCTGAACCGAAAATAAAAGACCTAGCCCAGAGGATAACGGGGCAGCGTCGGAGCCACGCCATCTTTTGTCACAAGTTCGAGAGAAGGGTTTAACGAAAGGGTCAGCCGTAAGAAGAAAACTTTCCAAACGCTCAGATAATGCTCCCGTGAAGGATTAATTTACACTATGAAGCAGTCGCGCCCTAAGGATTGTTCCCTCCGTTGCCTAAGAAAGCGCGCGCGCGCATGTGTGTGCGTTGAAAAGTGAGAGAAGCGCCACGTCAGTACCCGTTTCCTTTGCTAATACACACTTAATCGTGTGTAAAATTTACGCACGGAAAGGGCCGGCGTTTCGCAAGCGGCGCAGTAAAACTTGCGCCCTGCGCACAGACACGCACAAGCTCACGCCGCTGGCTCAGGGCGCTACATGCGATGGTCGGCATTAATTTTACACACGAGCGAAAGGGAGACAGAACGGCGTCAGTATGCATGTTTCGTACTGACACGCGTATTCCTTCCCCCTTACTCTTTTTTCTTACTCTCCTTTTAGATTATTTGCGTTTCTTGGAAGTACCCCTTCGTGACTTTATTTTACAGCAATAATCGGTACCGTACTCCAACAACGAAAAGAACGAGTGCCTTATCAACTTTTGAAATATTTGTTCCTTACATAGCACGCACGCAGAACGAAGCCACTAAGAGTCGTCAGTTTAAAACATTATCCCCGCAATTAAGTGGCCGCCAACCGGAACGGTGATATCGCTACACGCGGCGCGGAGACGCCGATAGCAAGAGGGCCGAGCCATTTCCACGAGTTCGCAACGTGCTTTAGCGGGGAGATGTATATAGCTACATGAGCTGGGCGCTCGTCGAAACCTCCAAGGGAAATGAAAACCGGCATGCAAATTACTGTCCTCCCAAATCACCCCTACTTTATGAGCCGAGAACAGTTCGACAGTCCCGCTATCGGCGCCCACAGTGTCGAGCGCTGCGTTGATAACAATCATTAAAATGTTTATTACAGTGCCCAGGAACAGATACGGCGCACTTATGTAATACTCAAGACAAAACGTACAGAGAAGGCAAATGTGGTACGCAAAACATTCCGAGATAGGGCAATAAACAACCAGAACACGAGGAGCTGGACGTGAAAGGGAGCTAATGGTACTACATGAGCACCTACATATATACAAAACATAAGTAATGAACTCTCAAATTGACCAACACAGGCAGAATACTTAATACATGTATTTTTTGTAGTCGAGCCATAGGACAGTCTAATGCAACAAGACCACGCGGGAAACGCTTAATGCTGCCTGGTATACCTTTGCGGCATAGAAAGTTTCACGTGATCAAGAAGCTTTGGTCAATGTGTAATGCCATGGACGACCTTAGAGAAACATAAGGTCTGATTTAATAAGTCTATTTTAAAGGTGCCAGTTGTGGTATACTTAAGAGGGCTGGAATGTGGTCGCCAGAAAGTTCGGTCTGGTGCTTGAAAATTGATATCAAATTAATCTGGACATGTTTCATATGAGGTCAGAATTAGATTACACGTTCCGCCCCCAACTACAGAGGCCTACTCTAGTAGTGGAAGGCGCACAGTAGAGTACTATTTCATAAAGGCAACAGGGGAGTGGAAGTCATGGGATATACGCCAAATAATACCGAGAGCGCGAATGGACGTTGTAATAATAATAATAATAATAATAATAATAATAATAATAATAATAATAATAATAATAATAATAATAATAATAATCTATTTACCGTGCCAAGGAACAACCCTAAGGTCTAAGTGTTGGCGGACGCATGCATTAAAAAAAATGCTGTAGAATGTAAGTAAAAAAAACAATGAAAAGCAATTTTGAAAAGTGTACATGCAACAAAACGAAAGGTGAATAAAAGAAAAGGATGAGAAGGGCAGTTGAACAATGCGTGAAACTGACAACAACGCAAAGCTAGGAAAAGAACAATGACAGCGAGTTATGAAAAATATCGAGATGAAAATAGGCGTTATAAACCTTCAGTTTATTCTGTTGGGGGTCGAGTGTTGGTGATGACAGCCAGGAACATAGAAAGTTCTATGTTGTCTGGTGACCTTGCGCGGAATACATAGGCGGGAAGTTTTCAATTTTCCGTGGGAGGGGGGGGGGGGGGAGCTTTTACATATATAATCTGTAATAACATTTGCGCTTTAAGAAATTTCGTGTGACCTCGAAGAATTGTTCATTAGGAAGAATTGTCTTATACTTCGCTATCACTAACACTGCTTCGCCTTTCCGGGGAAACTGCAGCGTCGTTTGTTTACTGTGAGCCCGAGTATAAGCGCCGCTGCGCATGACTGCTATTTATTCTGGTTTAGAGTGACTCCGGCTTGGCCTCATTTCGGTTGCCGAGGGAATTATATGCGCGTGACACCTGCATATCTGCACGCAAGTGGCTATGTTATCCACAATAAATGCTGTAAATTATTAGAAGAGTTTTTTGATGAGTCGTTAGCATTGCCTAGTGGAAAGAGAAGCAATTCTGAAACATATTCACGCGCATTTCACACGCCGTTGATAAAATACTCGGCCGAAGGGGTCACTGAAGAGTCCAGGTTTATTCTTCGGGTTCAAGAAAGCATCAATGCAATTTGAAGCGAGGTGAACGTACATCCCCGTATTCATTCTGTAGGCACATACTATCCATATCATTAGAAATTATTGTTTGTTGGGCACCACTTTCTCATAAAATATAAAAGCTTTCTTTTGTGAATATATTCAAATACAGTGTTTTCTTTAGATTCAGCAAATTTTTAATATTAGAAAAATACAACTCACGGTAACGTTATGTTTACTATTCAAATGTACGGATAGGCAGCCTCTAGATACAGAGCAATTTCCGCAATTACGTGCGTAATTAGCGAAGTTACAGTAATTAACTTTCTAATTACCGATAGTAAGTGGCTACAGCAAATCAGTACATTGGGGGCCGTCCTCAACACTACCTATTACAACGATTAAATTATGAATAGCAGATTTCATGTGGGAGCTGCACGAACAATTAGTTCCCCTTGGCAGGCTCCTTGGAACTGAAACTGGCTAGACAAAGAGCGTCTGTGTCGCCAATGATAGTGGCCGTTCTCTTCAGTTCTTGCGGGGTGAATATCTCGGCATTTCATCGCAATGTGCGGAGTCAGTCTCGGGACTACTGCTGCTTGCCAAACTATATATGCGCCCTCTAACGGCCCGGCGACAGCTATTAGAGGGCAGACCTTGGACGGAAGTGCCTCCTTTCGTGCTCGCAAGCGCTTCGACTACTTACGCCACCTGACGGTTTTGTATTATGAACGCGCAATGAATACTCAACGGCCACCACAATGCATACCCCCCGACAGTGGCACCTCTGAAAATATAATTGTAAAAGCACGTCGTACAGAGTGGTATCAGTCCAGTAGCACGCGGCTCGAAGCAATGTGCCAACCAAAAAATCGTAACTTTTTTGGTTCGACACCGGTTCGTAGCGTTTCGTAGCGTTTGGTTCGTAGCGTAACAACAATTTACAAAATGATGCCGGCAATACAAACGGGTCAGGTGGTACGAAGAAAAAAAGACATGCCTGGCGAGCCGAAAGAAAGCAGTTCCGTTGCTAACGTCGAAGTTGCACTCCCGAAAGTAGTTGCCGCGCCGGTAGGAAGCACGGAAACGCCTTCTCGCACGTGTTCACGTGGCCCGCAAACTTTTGCAGTTAACTGTGCTAAATACGTGCGGCACCGAGTAACGGTAGATCGTGTTACGATTACCCATAAGTGTCCAGCGATATTCGAATTTGCAATTTGTGCTAATGAATGTGCGACTGTCGCGTACACCTGGAGGCGTAAGACAACGCTGTCGGTAGCAAATGAGGCACTACATGTGTGGTCACAAAGCGTGCGAGCGAAATTCTTATGATGCCAGCGATTAGCACTAATAAAATTGCTAACGATCACGGCTGCTGAAGGCCCGCTTTTAGAAACTGATTATTTGCTAAACGAAGCAAAGTCGCGTATAAGTGAAGCGCTCAAGGTGTAGTGCAGAGCAAGACAGCCTCTAGGTTTCTCGACACCATGTAAAAACGCTAGCCATGCAGGGAGCTAAAACATGCAGGGCAATGTGGAAAGCAGTAAGACGCTTAGTTCACTGCCTTTTATATTGCACTATTGCAGGCTTCAGCGTGTTCTACGCTGAACTAATAACTTTTAAAAAAGTCGTATTTAGCACCTTTCAAATGTCGTCGTAAAGCGAACATGTAAGCCTTTCTCCGTTGCTCAGAAAAAAAAAAAAACAGGCATGCCGGTTGTTTCAAGCAGTTTCAAGACATGAAAATATTGAAAGGCTACCCAGTCACCGCTGAAACGTTAGGTATAGCCCACAGACGACACAGAAAATCGCAAACACTTACCATAATCCGCGGCAAGTCAACTGCGTTGCACGGCATTTCTTCGCGGAAGCTTAGGCCACGCCGTCGAAGAAATTTTGCATATGGTGATTCAGGGCGCAGGCAACATGCAGGCGGATATCCAGGTAGCCGGCGACTGCGAAAGAGCTTTTTCACACGCACAACGAATGCATGGGCGTTGCCGTTCGCTCACGCACTCGTGCACTGTTCACGGTTCACTCCACAGACGCCGCAGTTGGAAGCCCAGACGTAGAAACGGCGGACGAGTTGCGCGACAAGTTCACTTCCAGTGCTGTTTCGACAGCACCACCAAAGTCAACGCGCGACTGCCACTGTCGCCGCAGTCATTCCTGGTCATTACCGCTAGAATCGACTACTGCTGCCATCCTGCTATACAGCCGATTCCCGCCGCAGCGTTGCTCGCGCCGTGCAGTCGACACGTGTGACGCAGAAAGATGCCGTGGCATTACAGGCACGCAGTCAGCGCGCCAGCTGTATCTGTATTCGCGCGTCATGTGTGATGGTGCTACCGAAGACCGATCGCTATCTCATTTGCAGGATGCGAATACCGGTTGACCTTAACGGAGACGTGCGCTCATTTGATCATTTTCGAGAATATTCACCATAAATGCTAAGAAGCTGCGAACATGCTTCGAAGTGGCGCGGAGATAACTCGCAAGTGACCCGGGCAGTACTGCATCCAAAGCTATGGTTTTAAAAGACAAGCCATAGAAAAACTACATTTGGTATTCATTTATTAGGCTGGAAGCGCGGTGATATGTATTATTTATCAAAAGCTTCAAAGCCACGCGCGTAACCAAAACTGACATCTGTCCCCACATTGGGGTCCTTGCAGAGCTCCCGTTGCTTAAAGCCCCGGCGACTGAAGCCGACAGTTCAACTCAATTCAGTTTATTTTTCCAGAAAATTTTCTGAAAACTTTCGGAAATTTCTCACTCGCGTGTGCTTCAGAGCACCAGTTGGGCTACAGCAGCCCTGTTAATAGCCAGGGTGACAGATCTTGTGACAGTACTCGTGATTCGGTAAAGGTGAAATGGAAATACGCATCTGAGTTACAGCAAGGTTTCATGCATAGCACTCCACGTATAGCGGCGTATACGGCACAGATAGGCATCTGCGTTCTGTCTCGCTCTCTCACTTTTAGAGTGCAGCCCTTAGACGCCCATTCCTGCAGCGAGTGTCGGCGTCGGCGTAACCGAGCGAACGAGCACAGCAAAGGATGAAAGAGCGAACGCAAAGCGCAGCGGAAGATGAAAAAGAGGAAAGCGGAGGAGGAGGGTGCAGCGGAACCACGAGGCGTAAAGCGGAGGAGGCTTTGGCGAAAGGGTGAGAAGAAAAGCGTAGTGCGGTGACGATGGCCACGAGATGGCGCCAGAGTAGCGCGCGTCCTCTGGGAGGTCTGTCTGCAGCGGCTGCGGCTGTGAATTGCGCCCACGCGACACCCAGGCGCTGCCTCTCGCGATCTCCAGATTAGCGAGGCAGTCGCGCCACACTTCGCTCCGTTTGCAACGTGCCGCCCGACACAGATTGTCCACGCCAGCCAATATATCGCGACATGAAAACACGAATACACCTGTGCTCAAATTTCGCATTAGGGAGTATCGTAATCGTCTGTGAATCGTTTTTTTTTTTTTTAGAGCGCAGCTCTTAAGTGCCCGTTCCTGCGTGTAGCGTCGGCATGCCTCGTCGTCGGCGTAACCGGCACAACGAGCAGAGCGAATGATGAAAGAGCGAACGCGGAGCGTAGCGGGAGATGAAAAGCGAAGAGAGCGCAAGGAGGAAAGGGAAAGGCTACAGGCGCAAAGCTACAGGGAAATCACGAGGCGGATAATGGATAACAACTGAGATTCAACTGAGATAACTAAATTCTAAGACGGGACCAGAGATCGACACAGAAACACGGGACAAGCGCTAACTCGCAGCTAAATTTTATTCTGAAGACTTGGCCTACTTAAGTTCACTGCAGACCAGGATCGCGCAAGCGCACTGCCCATCAAGCCAACCAATGCGCACAACCTGAAGAATGTGGCAAAAAGGTACGACGTGCCTATTGTGTTTTCTGCGCCACGAAAACTTGCAGGGTTCTACCCACGCATTTCGGGACCTCCGAGGAAACCTGCCTGTGGAAAGAAGCATACCATGCCATACGTCACATGCGCCGTTGGCGCTGCGCGCGAGATCCCGCTTAAGTGCGGAAAGGTAAATATCGGACAAACGGCCGATGCGTCAGCGATCGGGCGCGGGAACATGAACGTTCTACAGCTAACAAAGCTTCTTTTCATTTGCCTATGCATTGTAGGTCCAGACCCTGTGAGCTAATTCTTTCCGGTATTCGAATTCTAGGCAAGAGTGGCAATACTTTGGCCAGATAAACCATGGAAGCATATCATATTAGAAAGAAAAAAAGTGCCTGTATTAGCGTTACGTCGGTTGTTTTGCGTAAAGAAAAGGAGTTTTTAGAAATCATGCTGTAATCTATATGCTTCTTGATATGATGCATTGGTTGGCTTGATGGGCATTGCGCTTGCGCAATCCTGGTTCGCTGTGTACTTAAGTAGCCGAAGTCTTCAGAATAAAATTTAGTTGCGAGTTAGCGCTTGTCCTGTGCTTCTGTGTCTATCGTCTGTCCCACCTTAGAATTGCGCTTAGCAGTATTCAGTCGTTAACCATGAACCAACTAGCCCAGCAACAAATTTTGTTCGCGGAAAGTGGAGGGGGAGGGTATGGCGAAAGCGTGAGAAGAAAAGCGTAATGCCGCTCTGCGGTGACGATGGCTGCAATATATATATAGCGCCAGAGTAGCGCACGTCGTCTGTTCGCCGATGACATGCGGCGAGCGCGTCCAACGATACTGCGCTATATGAAAACAAAGCGCTGCATTAGCAGAGGTCTGTTTGCGGCAGCTGCTATGAATCGTGCCCACACGTCGCCCACGCGCTTTCTCGCAATCTCCCGATTAACGAGGCAGTCGCGCCATACGTCGCTCCGTTTACAACGTGCCGCACGAGACATATTGTACGCGCCAGCCAATACATCACGAAAACAGATATAGAGCTGCGCTCAAATTTCGCATGGGAAGTACCGTAGTCATCGGTGACTATTTTTTTTTTATGCAATAGCATTATGCACGTCAATCTGGGCCATCTGTATTGTACTCATTTTCTAACGTGAGCCGATTCAGGAGGTAGTGCAAACTGCGTGTGATGGACGGACCAATCCTCACAGCAGTGCAAGCGTATGTGTGTCCTCCCTGCTGCGCTTTCTGTCGAAGCCAGCACACGTGGCACTCTATCGGGTTATGAAAAATACCCATCCTGTGGCAACAAAGCCGATACTGCCTGCTCTACGCAGTTGCGCTCTACTCGTTAGCGGGCATACAAAGCCCAATACGCCACGGACCCAATGAACAACTGGCCTCAGAAATTCGACAGATATATTATCGCAGCCATGATAAGGGACGCAAGACAATCTTTCAGTGGCTTCCAGGACATTTTTTGCAACATCAACGGGAATTACCACGCCGGCGAAGCCACCCGATCTGCACATGAAATTGGTCAACGCGTCTTGATTCCGCTTTCGCGAACAGACGCTGCGACTGGGCTGCGATTGATGTCCCATGAATGTACTTTGCCCCTGTGGGATTCGAACGTTTTCACCATGTGTCGGTTGCGTTCGTTGCCTCTGGATATATGGATGCGTCTACCGCCTTGGTTAACACGACGTGAACAGACCAAGCTGTACCGTCTGTGGCTAGGCGTTGCATTCACAAACTCATATGCCTTCCTTATTGGAATGGCCACCAGCACTACCTGCAACACATGCAGCAGCGATGAGACGCTTGCACACATTTTCTGTGTCTGTCCGCAGTATAGTTCCCAGAGAGTAGTGATGTGCAGAGTGCTGGACCAAGTGGACAATCGTCCACTATGAGAACTAAAAGCTTTAGGTCAGTGCTCCCAAAGAACATCCGCGCTGAAAGCCTTACTGGCGTTACAAAGGTTCCTGCGGTCTACGGGACTTCAGGATAGACTTTAAGTACGCCGCCCCCTACCGCTCCATGGTGTACGCGGTTTTGTTTGTGCTCGTCTGTCTTTCTCTCTTTCTATCTCCCTCTTCCAATCTCTTTCTCTTTTTATCCCCTCAACCCTTGCCCCCGTGCGGGGTAGCCAACCGAAACTACGTCTGGTTAACCTCCCTGCCATTATATGCATCATTTCTCTCTACCCGTTAGCGGCGCTGTTGTGTAATTCAGTCTCGACTTTTACTCGGTGTAACGGCTCCAACGCGCCGCCGCTTATATGATGGCGGAGGAGAAAAATCGCGTCGTACGGCCATTGTTCAATGCAAACGACAGGTAGCTGAAACTCCTGAACAACGTGAGGCATGCTAGAGTGCAGGCTGCAAAACACCGTCGTATGCGGAGGCAGAGACATCTGAGCAGCGTTACGCTCGTCTAGCCTTGAGGCCTGAGAGAAAGAAGACCGTCAGCGTAAGAAAGCTGAAGCTATAGGGTGCGTTGATATCTCGTGTCACTTGATGCGCATAAAAGTAATCCTTGCCGCGCTCCACGATGCTTGAAGGAGGCGGGCTCAAGAGTTCAAGACCGCGCCGAATACTTTAGAACCGATGACAAAAGAATTCAGCCGATACTTCATGGAAAGTGATTTCGACCATGTTTGTAGCTCGTGTGACAGAGTGTAGTTCCGATTGGAGACCAAATCTTGAGGATTAAAAGGTGTTTAATCACGCGCAACGCATTCGTTGTGCTACCGGCTGACCATAACTGATGCTTTGCAGAGCTGGTAGCCAGATGCACGTAAGACGTACCACAGGCAGCAGTAGTTCATCATACGGTCACAGGTGATCTTGGTGAACGAGAGGAAGTCGATGCGGATGTCGATATATATTGATGGTGTTGGACAACTCTGTTCGAAAAGAAAGAAACAGAGGAAAAAACGCGTTGCCAATAATTTGAAACAATAACGCAACTTTGAAGCTTCATATCACATGAAAGCAGACATGCTTACATAAGTCTTGGCTCATGTTAATCAAAGAAGCAATAAAAATATATTTGTACCAGTCATTGAAGTATGAAGGCATGTCACTATCCACCTTCAGTATTTTAGCGGCACGAGCATCGAGTGACACTGTTGCTTCTTGTGCAGCGCTTCCGGTACACCTCCTGAGACTACCGGAGAGTAAATTCAAAATAAATCAGCAAAAATGGGAAAAAATAGTTCAGTACAAAATTCGGGGGTTTCATTATAGATATGATATCAGAGCATAAGTTTAGTGACAAGATGAGTTACTGAAGTGTCTGGAATAATTATAATTAATTAGAATAGTGCAGAGTAGGGTATAACCCCGGGTCGACGCTTGGCCAGCGTCACGACGCGTTAAACCGTCGGTTGCCGGCACTTTATTGAAGTTATTCCTATCCTATCCTATAATTAATTAGAAATAACTAAGGCGACCAGGACGAAATTCAAAATAAACAAAAAAAAACTAGAATGAAAATAGTATAGCACAGAATTCATGAATTTCTTTATAGATATGATATCAGAGCATAAGGTTAGTTACAAGTTGAGTTACTGAAGTGTCTGGAATAATTAGAAATCACTGATTACCGCACACCAAAGCACAAAATCGTAGACTTTATAGACCCGCCACGTGAGCACGACTTTGGCAAAATTCCTGGAAATCCGGAAGTAGAAAGCGGAAGTAATGACGTCACTAATGACGTCACACACAAGAAGGTTGCATGATATTTAACCGGCTTATCAATGGAAAGCAGTTGCCTCCGACTTCGGTTCGTGCGTTGCGTTCGCCTAAAGCTAACCTATAAAAAACACCAACGCCGATCTGCGAGTGCCACTAAGAGACACCTCCGTCAAAGATTAGGGCCGCATACTATTTATTTATTTATTTATTTATTTATTTATTTATTTATTTATTTATTTATTTATTTAGTTATTTATTTATTTATTTATTTATTTATTTATTTATTTATTTATTTATTTATTTATTTATTTATTTATTTATTTATTTATTTGCAGTTTACCCGTCTGATGTAACAACTATAATACTCACTATAAATCGTCACTTGGGCAATGGTTGGCGCAGAATATCGGATTTGTATTATAGCTATTTAGCGAATTTCAGTGGCCTGTCTCGAATGGCTCAACGTTCGCTTCGAATCGGGCTTCTCTCCAGAGAATCGCTTCACCTTTCTCCACCGTCAAGCCTAGGATTCTGTCGGAATTAAACGTTTCGTCCCGTCGCGTTTGCCCCGTTGGCGAGCTCGACTCATTTAATCGTTTTATGTAATCGCCTGCTCAGAAACGCTGCTCTTCTTGCATAACGTTTGCCACCACCGCAGGCTCACTTTCAGCGTCGAGAGTAACCAACCTGTATACGACTGCTCAGAATAACCGAATAAGTTTTCCAAGATATGAAGTGAGCACGGGAGGATGCAGGGTAGCAAAAACAAGGGGGGGGGGGGGGGGGGTCGTCAACAGAAATGTAGAATGAGGAAATGTGGAGGGGTGCAGTCAGCAACTGAATTTTTCCAGTGTAGAAATGTCGACATGTCTTAGAAGAAGGCTCATGAAAACAAAATTGGCAACCATGCAAAAGTAGTACGAAGACACAAAAACACCTATGCGGTTTCAAATCGTGTATAACTATAGTTCACTTTCATAAGAGGCCAACAAACACTGACAACGAGGACAACATAGGGGAAATGACTCGTGCTTAATAAATGAAACAAAGAAACGATTAAAAAATGGAAATGAAAGTGGATGAAAAAACAGCTTGCCGCAGTTGGCAGCGATCACACAACCTTCGCATTTCACGTGCGATGCTCTACATATTAAGCGACCGCGGCGCCGTTTCACCCCAACTACTTTCTTGGGTATTTACGTTTCCTAGTAGACCCCTGGGAGTGTTAGCCAGCGCCACCATTCAAAGACCTTGGCGGCGGACGCGGAACATGCTTTCTGCCGCAGGCGTCACGAGAACGTTCTCGTGACGCAAATAGATTAATCTTTTTTTTTTTTTTTGAACAGCAGTGGCTCTTTCTCGAAACCAAGCAGGTTGATAGGTAGTGTCGTGCAACGCAGTAGTACCAATTTTTATTTTCTTGTTGTGAGCAGAGAAACACACGTGTAGGCTTGCGAAAATTAGATACTGCTTCCGAAACCAACTGCCTGCAACAACTGCTGCTGTGGTGGTTACGCGCGAAGTCATTTCACTTTTGCTGGTTTGTTTCCTTATGTTCTAGTAGACTACGCGAAACGAGGTAGTGTATCCAGGGTTTAAAAAAAAAAGTACCAGGGAGTATTATACCAATAGTTCATTTCGGTGACTACCGTGCCTATAAATAAACGTGTTCCCGGAGAAATTCTTGCGAAGGGCTTTTTATTTAAAAAAAAAAATTCTGAGGTATTACGTGCCAAAACCATCATTTGAGTATGAGGTGCGCCGTATGTGGAGGACTCCGGATGAATTTTTACCACCTGGGATTCTTTAACTTGCCCACCAATGTACGTGTTTGCACTTCGCCCCCATCGATATGCGGCCGCCGCGGCCGGGATTAGATATCGCGCCCTTTCACTTAGCAGCGCAACACCAAAGACACTACGCCACCACGGCCAGTGGGATGTTTTATGAATGGATGTATGAGGAACGCAATGTTCATTTTTCCTATTTCCCCTCATCTGCGGCCTTCAGTGGCGCCCGTAGCGATGCCCTGCCATGCCCTCCCTATAAGCGACGCCCACTTTGCTTTAAACTTTTTTTCTTACTCACGCACCTTACTTTGACAGCGTTGCGTAGAGGAAAGAAGTCATTACTCGAGCATGCATGTGTTGC
This sequence comes from Dermacentor albipictus, assembly GCF_038994185.2. Classification (NCBI taxonomy): domain Eukaryota; kingdom Metazoa; phylum Arthropoda; class Arachnida; order Ixodida; family Ixodidae; genus Dermacentor; species Dermacentor albipictus. Next base: position 235,543,060 of record NC_091821.1, read on the forward strand.
GTGCGCAGATGGCGCCGTTATTGCGCCACGCATGACGCAATCGGAGCTAAATTTGGCCTCTCACTCAGCGTTCAGGGAGGCACAGCTCGACAGTTCCGCTGTCGATTTTAACGGGAGTTGCCGCGTTTGAGACATTTCACTCAGCCATAGTAGGTACATTCTATCAAACTCATACTGGTGCTCATCGGGATTTATAAGGCTTATAAGTGTGCACTTTGTTGCAAAAATTTAACGCTTGCTCGGCGCCCCTTGCGTTCGACACGTAGGGTCCGGAAATGGAGTGAAGGGACTCGGGCAGCAAGACAAGACCTCCAACCCCTTTGACCTCGGCGGAACGTGTCCGTTTCCATAAGGAGCGGAAGTGCAGGCGTCCCAACCTTCAACGAGAGCGGCGGGCTGGAGCGGCGCAAGGCAGCCTCGGCCACCTCCAGTAGGGGACTCATTTCTTGGCCATGTATAGTGCCCAAGCGCCCTCTGCATAACAAACGAGCCCGCTACAAATATGGAGCGAGCCCGATTGCAAAATTAGAACAGACTTCCATTACCGTAACATGCGTTGGTCATGTAAGCCTTCTGTCGCTGAGTAAATGTGACTTGCGTATTTGGGTTACGTCATATAGTGCCCGTACACCCCTTGCAGAACGCACATGACGTTTTACGTGCCCCACTGTGGCTGCGACCCTGACATAGCCTACCTCCATTTTTATTTTTTTTCTTTCCGAGCGCAATTAGGGCATCTTCTACTTCAGCTCGCCGGGAACGGCATGAGCCGCAGTGTTTGGAGAGGCAGCTAAACTGCGTCACGGCTCCCACCGGCACTCCGAATCAGAGGTCACGCTTGGGACCTTTCGCCAGAGGTTAGCGAGTGCCTTCCGAGGTGGGCTTTGGAAAAAAGCGCACGAGAAGTGTACGAAAGGAGCGACGACTTGAGAGATACGACACGTTAAAGGGATACACGAAAGAGAGAAAGAGAAAGCGCTTTATTGAAAAAGCAAAGCATTTAGCCAGCGAATTTTCGCCTACATGCTACTCTGCAGCGAATAGGACGAAGAACAAAAGAGAAAAATATGTTGAGCTGTATTAGTAAATTACACTTATATACAATTTATGTCAAAGATAGCCACTATAAACTGCCGTGAGATGGTAGGCCAGAAAAGACACGAGAAAGTGCTTGTTTGAACATTGCCTCTATTTTATGTTCATTTTTGTTTTTTTGTTTTTTTAAAGAATATTTCCGCTCTGTACTATTCGTCCTCCGCCGGAAGGGTAGTGGAATGCCAGTGTGGGAGCTGGACGGAGGGTGTTGCTGAAGCTCGGGAGTCTCTGCTGCTGTCCCAATGATGATGGCGAGTATTTTCTCCGCTCTAAATGTCAAAAGGATACCGACAATGGAGTCAGGATACTGGATTCAACTTAGGAGGATCTTTCCACCCAATATAGGAATGTTTTACCAGTATGAATGTACTCGATTCTCAGCTGGAATTGTCGCCAGCACCCTCCGTCGTTGTTTGAATTATTAGAACTGCATCATCTACGCATACTTGAGATAGGATGAGAAAATCTGAGTGACCTAGATAACCGTTAATAAAGAGAAAGGAGAGTATCTGGCCCAGTACCGACCCTTGTGGAACACCCGTTCTCATTTTTTTAGTGAAGATTCTTTGCCCCCAACTACACCACGTATTGTTACGATCTGCTAAATAACTGCGGAAAAAAGTCAACTGCGTGTTTTCTGTACTTATAATGCTTTAATTTACGCAGTAGTATACTGTGATCTACCGAGTCAAACGCTTTTCTAATATCTATAAGAATATGCGGAGTACTAAGTAATTCTTATAGAGTGCTTGGGTTATCATATCGACGGCGAACGCGCGGCCTCCACGCTGTGTTCACGTGATCTGCGGCGGGTATTACGATGATCATGTGTCCAGTGTTGGAGGTCACGTGATGTGCTAAGTTTTAGAGGTGCGGTACACTTGAAGCAGCAAGGAAGGCGTTCTTTGAGATAAACGCGCGTTCCCCGCTGCCGGCTCTTTGTGCAGCTGCAGGCTAGTGTTCCTGTATATGCTCCCTGCGGGAGCATATACAGGAACACTACTACAGGCCTGCGTCTTTGGGCATGTGACACCGCGAGTGTTTAGTTAGTAAGTGTATTGTTATCGCAATTTATACTGCCCGTAAATCTACGAGCCTCAGCTCATGTAATACTCTAATGCTTTGCTATCTCTATCAGTAATTAGCCCCTAGGGCAAAACTGCAATTTCTTTTTTTTTCTTATTCTGCCACCGTTTCTCATCTTTAAGAGGAAAAAAAAGATTTCAGAAGTACCGTTTCGACGCCTCGTATTAGATTTTAATGCGAAACATTCTTTGGCTCATAACAGTCACTTTTCGTTAAATAGGTAAATGGGTTCACGTCCTCAGCTCGTCTCGGGCCTCTTCAATAAAAAGAATAAGTGCGCGACCGACGGTGGTACCGACCTTTACCTCCAAGCGCAGCAGTCCCATGTTCTAATCATTATGCCATGCCTGTCTTTTCTTGTTTTCTTTTTTTTTGTCTATTGCCGTGTCTACAGCATACAAATATAACATCTTCAGCCGTTTATACAGGTTAGAAAAAAACTAAAATTATTTCATCTTTCAGAAGAACCAAATAATCAAAAACGCTTACCCACACAGGTGGTTCGGGAAGTGCGCGGTACAGTTCTCTCACATACGGCACGTTTTCTATAACGTTCGCTCGAACTGAGCGCTAACTTACATCTGCGTGGGTACGTGCATTCATGTTTTCCACAAATTATGGAGGCCCAGAAGCATTATTAGATTGTGAGGCACTTTACCTGTGTTCTCAACAGGCAGGGAACAAATTCCATAGGGTTCAATGGGTAACTCTTTCTTGATTGTACGCTGCAGGATGTTCCAGCGTGGGATATGGTGTCCCAACAGTCTATATAGTAAATAATGTTCCAATGTTTCAGGCTTTTTGCAGACCGAGCAGTTTGTCGTCCATGGTACAAAAAATTTAGGGCACCCTTAAGCTTCGCCTTTAAGAGTGGAACGCGACAGCATTCAAAGATCCCTCATTGCTTCACACGCTTCCCGGCAACTGCAGTGTATGTAACCGTAATGTTTACCGGGAAACGCTCGCGGCGGTGGGCTTTCTGGTACAAACGCAGCCTCTTGCGTGGGCAGCGATGCGGCGGAGGCGAGCGCCATCTGGAAGTGTTTCAATGAAACGGGCGCGCCGCTCTTTGGACTCCGAGATATTCACGCATCGGCGCGCGCAAATGGCGACGCCGTGGCCGATCTATGAATGGTAAAAATGCTGGAAAAGGGGTTTGTTTAAGTTTTCGCGTAACAGAATTATGTTTTCTCATATATTCAAATTACAGTCCAACGCTATCATGTGTGCAGGTTGTGTGTAAATCGTACTTTATCTTTATCTACGTATTTATCTACTTTATCTACGTATTTTAGCCTGAGAAATACAATTAGTTCAATAACTTCCTTGCGCCACATGGAGGGCCTGGGTATGGGTGGTTCGAAAAATATTTTACCGAAACGACGTCCGACGCAGGACGTCGGATTTTCCGCGACACGGGGCCTTTAACGCTATCGCGTTAATAATCCTAGCTCTTGCAGCCAGGTTTAAACGGGAAGAGTGCCAGAGTGCTAAAGAAGTTGTGATGGATGGTATGACTCCAATTTTCGTTATCCTGTTTAAAGCATTTTCCCCGGGCTTCCACAGCATAATGAGTGGTGTACATGGGGATGGGTAGCGAGGTGTCAATTAGGTGTTTATACAGCGTTTTTTTTTTGTTACTCTACAAGAAAGAGTACATGAAAAGTTGCGCCTTTAACATTCTGAAAGACATTACTAGATGATGGCACTATACGGTGGAAGTTCCACATATCTCATGACTAGAATACACCATAATGTTCGTATAGACACTACATAGTTGGTAGAAATTTGTCATTAATTGGTCTCGAAGGTACACGAAGCGTGGACAACTTGTCGAAGAAGTAATTATCGTGGCCTAATGGTTCGAGCTTGGGGCTGCTGTTCTGGTCAGGCCCCCTCGCACGCATGCTTCTCTCGTTCTAAAACCAACAAGCTCTGCACGACGTTTAGCCCATGCGTCACGTGCCAGTCTCTCGCATGCAGTGCTGCCTCGCGAGAGCAAGCGCTTAGAGAAGCAGTGTTAGGCTGCACCCCGTGCCTTCGGAATCAGCTCACATTCGCCAGCAGTCTTGCCATTTCAGTGATTTTGTCGCTAGATTTACCGACTTTTCTATCTGTTTAGCAAAAAATTTTTGTTCTATTTCGGCGACTAGAGGCATTCATTAACGACGTGACAGAACAATGGGCGGCATTATAGCCTCTTCGAATTTAATAAAGCTGCATCAGAAAATGGGTTTCGAGAGACTTCCTTTTTGAAGAAAAAAAAACTTTAAGAAGAGGACTAAAATTGGTTTTACGGAGCGCGGGCTTTGTTACCATAATAAAGCAACGGTGGTTTACACTCACGGAGTCTATACGCTGCGGTTAATTGCGACGAGGGAAATTGACTTCACAATGTGCTTCCCGAATGCACGTTTCTGTTTGCATTCCTTATAAAACCAGATAAATAGAGTTTCACCAAGTACGTTCGATTGATGGACGTTCGCAAGCGTAGCGGTAGATTTCATTACCAAAACCTATTCCAATAAGTTTTCCAGGGACATTTAGAGCACAGCAGATGAATAATAGCACAGATAAGCTGTACAAAGGCTAACGTATGTGAGAAAAGTTGGACCTATTCATGCCAATTATGAACGCACCACCTCCATTTCTCTTTACGTTTGGGCACACCAGTACTGCACGGAGCTTTCACATGAATCAAGTATAGGCAACGTAGCATATGAGCTGTCGAAAGCTCATGTAAATTTCACTGCCGTGTTACGAACATGACCAAGATCGTGTCACATAATTTTAATTCTTTCACAATCACTTAAAACTAGAAAATTTACAGCCGTAACATGGACCTAGTGAGTGCTTGGTCCATGTTAACCTGAGGTTCACACATCCGCTAGCTTAGTGCATATTGGCAATAATAAAATGAAGCTTGTCAGTGCAATGTTCTGTATAGGCTTCTACATTTTTTAAACAAACAATGGGGTTCTATGTGCCTTGTGTGTTGTGTGCATGTGTGTGTTTTGTAAGTGTTGTGTGCGTTGGGGGGGGGGGGGGGGGTGAAGGACGTGTACAATATGTCCCATGGTGAGTGCTGTTTGTTTCAAAGTGTATACGGCGCCACTGAATGGCCACGTACTAGCATTCTGCAGTTACCTGAAACGTAATAATCGTCTGGCTGGAATAAACATAATTTGGAAGTGGCTAGCTCCCACACGGTACTCACATACACACACACTGCAGGGCTTTGTTGACCACTCTTCCAAATAAAAAGGTTTGTGCTTCACTGAGTTCTGTACAATCATGCTACTGTCATATGCATATTAAAGCACCACTGTTGTCTTCAGGTCAGTCGCAGCATGACACCCTGAGAAAGGAACCAAGGTCCAGCACCCAAGCAAGCAGCACGGCCTTAAACCAAAGTTTTCTCCATAATCAGGTGTCTTCATGATTGAGTTTCAAAACAAAAGTCTTCATCAACGTGTTGCCGCGGCCACTTTGAGTTCTTTCTTTTTTCGGCACCTATATGGTTTGATATATAAGCTGGTTCTCTTGCATTGCAGTAAGAAGTTCGCTGTTTCTGTTTTGTTTTCATACGGCCTATCTAGCTGTCACTTTTTCTTGTTTTAAAATAAAATATTTTTTATATTTTTGTACGACACAAACTGTAGCCTGGTTCTTCTTCGTAGCATCATTTACCACAGTGTTAGTGCTGCCACGTGCTCCTCGTCACACATATGACTCCATGAAATATCTGGTTCCTTGTTTTATCGAGAAAAAAAAAACACCCGTTGCGGTGGCTAAGCGGCTATAGTGTTGCGCTGTTAAGCACGAGGTGGTGGGATCGAATCCCGGCCGCGGTGGCCGCATTTTGATGGGTGCGAAATGCAAAAACGCCTCTGTCCCGTGCATTAGGGGCACGTTAAAAATCCCCTGGTGATCAAAATTAATCCGGAGTCCTCCACTACGGCGTTCCTCATAATAAAATTGCAGTTAGGCACGTACCACAGCATTCATTCATAGAAAAAAAAAAACAAGCGTTAGAGTGAAACAATTTTCAGGTGCGAACATTCTTGCTATTTTGCGACTCAGCTACGATGGTTAAACTAATATCTGACTTTACACAACAAGGTTCCCTTTTACATCAAGAAAGCATTCGACTGTATCTGCATTCTGAAAATACTCACATCTCTGCAATGTGCACTTTACAATATCTGAACACTGACATAATGCACACCTCCCATGATACCTCACACACACTGCGCACCCATCTTGATGCTATTTTGGGTCACGAATTTGTGCTTGAATACATGCCGCGACTAATTCAAAACAAGTTTACTGACAGGGTCGGGGAAGTTACGTAACTTGGCCAGCAGTGTCTATTATAGGCAGAGATGTGCGTATTTATTTAATTCACTTGGCTTGCTTTGAAAGGGCATGTACTTTTTCCTGTTCTTCCTTCTCTGCGTACGCGTGCGATCCATGGCAAGCGGAATCTAGTATATAGCCTGGGAAACTTACTTTTAAGTTTTTATAACGCCTGGAAAAAAAGCGATGCTGCTTGTTTTCTGAACCTAGTGCGCATAAACAGTTCTATTAATATACCTGTATGTTTTTATATTTATCTGTCCAGTGATGTTTTGCTGTAAAATAAAACAAACATTCATTTTCTTCTACAATGTCCTAAATTACAAATTATTTCTTACAACCAGTGAGAGAAAAGGTGTTGACCATGTTTAACAGCAGCTCAAGAAAATGGAGTAAAGTAAAAACGGAGATATGCACGAGTGCTACGTGTGACCTTTGTCTTTTTGCGCTGCAGTTGAACATTTTCACCTTTGAGCACAGAGCCTAACTTTCGTTTTGAGACCAGCTGCATATTTACGTCACAGTTGTTATTTTATAATGATTATCTGACGCACGATAGGAATACTCAGACATGAGAGAAGTTCACATAAAAATGGAGGCTAGAAGTGATAAAAAGTGGTCGAACAAAGAATATGGGCTGCGGTCGACGTTTCTACAAAGAAAATTCTTTTCGTGAAGGCGGAAACTGCCCTCACGAAGAGAAACGCCCTTTCAAATCGTGGCTTCAGCGACATTCCTGGTTCGCCGGTTATTCATCAAGATAAAAATTTTCTTTACACGTCACACTTCTGTACAGTGGAAAAGAAAAAGAAATGTGAAGTAGCCGAAATATATAAGCAGAAAACAGCACTTTTTCTGTGCCTCAAAATGGATAATTGTTTAACACATACATTTTCTGTAACATAAAACTGAAATATTACTAAAATACCAGAAAATTTTTAAACAGAAAATTGAACCTTTCCTGTAATACGAAACAGATAACTATACTTAAACACAAAATTTATCTTAATGTAAAACAGAAAGAAGTTGTTAAATAACAGAAAAAGGAAAAATAGAGAACAGAGCTTTACAGAAATCTTCTGGCAAGGCAGCTGCCAGAAAATCAGTTTTTTTAAGGAAAATTTTTTTAGTGTGGCGTCATCCTCAGAATTCATTCCAAACCAATATGTCTCGCGAAACACCATCTGCAGTTCGTATTTTGCAATATATGCGTATCCCGCGTACTGCGGAAGTCGATGTAAGCGAAGCTTTCTCTGCTGTTTGCGTTGATTGGCGGTGACGTTTACGGAGAACGGTTAGGTTCACCAGCGTTTGGTGCAGGAACTAGAGTGGTGATTTGATGTTAAACATTACTTGCATGCACCACTTTCGTTTTGTCTAAGTAATACACAGAACACAAAGCAAGGTGTGTTTGCTTGAGGCGTTGTTGTGCGCCATTGTTCATAGACCGAGAAATTTATCACTGTCACTGCCTCACACGGCACAACGCATCGTGGTAGTAGCGTTAAACTTTACTTAAATTATGATTCTTTACGTGCCAAGCCCACAATCTGATTAGGATGCACGTGACAGTGGGAGACTCCGTTTTAATTTTGACCACTTGGGATTCTTTAACGTGCACCTAAATCTGAGTACACGGGCGTTCTTGTATTTCGCCACCGTCGTAATGCGGCTGTAGAGGTAGGAATCAAACTCGCGACCTCGGGCAACGCCCATTGCCACAAAGCCGTACTGCAGTCCGCACAGAAGTGTTGACTATTTTTCAGAAATAGCAGAAACGTGCCGCACCGTACGGTTACCTTAAATTTGATTTATTCCAGTTTGTCCGCAACTGCTGCCGTGTTTAGTAGTAGCGTTTCCTTGCCTTTTCCCTAGGGTGCCTCGATGAGGCAGCGCGGACTTCGAGGGACTCAGCTATTCCCTCTACCGCGCTCCACCATATATGCGAGCTGCTATGAGTGCAGAGCGGCGGCGTTTGTGACTGCGTCACTCGCTTCGTGACTATGTCGGGCCTACCCCTTCTCTGCCTCCTCTACCGGCCTCCTCCCTACCATGCATTCTATATACTTCCCCTCTACAATGATGCGCGTTTACGAAGGTAAGCGCTGGAGTTTCTGCAATGCTTTTGCGGGGAGTCACGGATATTACAGAAGTCCACGTATGTAGGTCTTGCGGCGACGTCCAGGGACATTGTGGCGACGCGATGGAAAAGTCCAAACAAGTTTCTCACGTCGCCTGTTGTCTCTGCCGCGGTACACGCTCTGAATCCCCTCCCGACGCGGCATACAAGATACCGACAGCAGCAGCAGTGGAAAAGTCGGAGGAAGAGGCAAACTTCGCTTTAAACCTCCAGCATTGTCCACGCCGGCGCTGCTCCTTCACAAACGGGGCGCGCTTACCTCGAGCCATGGGAAAGAAAATCTGGCAGGCTCAACGGTAGTTGACTTACGTAATGCGCCGCATTGCGCGAATGGTTGCAGCTCGAATCGCCGACGCGCGTCTAGCTGATGGGGCCCCAAACAGCCCGAGACGCGCTTTGTCGTTTTCCTGTTGCCTCGTGTTTTAAGACGCCGAACGAATGAACGAACGAACGAGCCTGCTCGTCAACCCACGAAAATGTCGAGATACCGAGATAGTCAAACGGGCTCTGTAACGAAACACGTGGGACCTTCAAAATCCTTCGTTATGTCGGTTACTTGGTTGTCAAGATGGCACACCGTATGACCGCTCGCTATTGAGCAGGCTAAGCACAACCGGAAAATTAAAATATTTTTTTAGCATGAATTCAAGAGATATTTAATAAACTGGCGCTAATTCTTTGCTGCACACCTGATCGCTGCCGACGCTATGGCAACGAGGTTCACAGCATGATCAGCGGCAAAATCCGGATGTGACGCAAGTTACATCTGCAGAGCGTCAACTGCTTCTATTGCCTGCCTCGTCAAAATGCTTGGTTAGTGTAAAGGCTCTTAACCACTGCTGTCTTCGTCGATGTTCGCCTCCATCCCGTCCATGGTGGCCTCGACGATGTCGTCAGCCGTCAGTTCCGCGCAGATCTTCACATCGGTTGAAAGTAGGCGGAGCGAGCGGCGCTGAGTGGGTTATCATAGCTACGGGCGGTGGCCCGGACCTTCCACGAACTTCCACAATACTGCGGGCGCAATCGGTGGGTTCCGCCTTCCGTGGTGCGTAGTGATGACGACGACTTATTGGTATCCCCTTTGGAACGGGCCGGTGACAAATATTCACCTAGCCTGCTTGAGCTAATGAGACATGCCATGCATGCTTTTCAGTCTATAGCAGTTCGTCTACATCTCCTTTATCTTTCTTTTTTTATATATACAGCGAAGCTGTTTATGGCTATACGCTTCCGAAGATTTTTCGCGTCCGGCAACAAATATGCGCGTGCAAAAACTCAGCTCCCGAATATTTTATTTATTTTTTTATTTAGAGAATAGTGCAGGCCATCAGGAGGCCCTAGCAGGAGTAGATATATAGATACATTCAACTAATACAAGAATACATGCAATTCAGATTATTGTTACAGCAACAAACACAAATAAGGTAGAAAGTGTGATATCAAAAACAGTAACAAAAAGAGGGTGTTTTTACACACCTCTAAGTCCTATAATGCACAATCCCTTCATTCTATGCAAGAGCACGAGGTCGCGGGATCGAATCCCGGCCACGGCGGCCGCATTTTGATGGGGGAGAAATGCAAAAACACCTGTGTACTTAGATTTAGGTGCCCGTTAAAGATCCCCAGGTGGTAGAAATTTCCGGAGTCCTCTACTACGGCGTGCCTCATAATCAGAAAGTGATTTTGGCACGTAAAACTCCATAATATATATATATATATATATATATATATATATATATATATATATATATATATATATATATATATATATATATATATATATAGTAGGCAAAGAGGGATTCTTCAGGCTACCTTTCAAACGTAAAGAACTTGAGTGGTGCTACAAGGTAAACAGAACAAGTATTTAATTTCGACAGTTTCGATCGGTGGACCGATCTTCGTCATGGTTTACAAAAAAAATGGCAGTTCGGCCGTGGTAGGGAAGACACCAGACCGGGTACCCGGTCGTTCTTACATACATCAAACCGGGTACCCGGGTACCCGGTCTGGTGTCTTCCCTACCACGGCCGAACTGCCATTTTTTTGTAAACCCTGACGAAGATCGGTCCACCGATCGAAACTGTCGAAATTAAATACTTGTTCTGTTTACCTTGTAGCACCACTCAAGTTCTATATATATATATATATATATATATATATATATATATATATATATATATATATATATATATATATAATTCTATGCAAAAGCTTATACGTCCCATCACTTGGATATGCATTTTCAGTAGATTAGTTATCAATAGGCACCATTTTCAAGATGAGCAGACTCTCGGGAAGCTTTTTTTTTTTCGCTTACTTACAGGGGTATGAGCCATACATTGTTTTACGTGACGGACAAATTGCTCGTTGGGTAAGCCTAGAACTGCTTTCGCATTTAATAACAGAGGTGATAGGAGAATGCGCGCGCGCGCGCGTGCGTGCGTGCGTGTGTGTGTGTGCACATCAGTTTTTAATCCTCAAAGCATCTATATCTACCTTGTATCATTACATATGCCTGTAACAGATCCAGTCCCAATCCCTTCCCTGCACCAATGCTCTGAACGTCTCTTGCTTACCTCGACTGCTCACCGCTTAATGCTGCCATCCACTGTGAATCCCAGCGCTTCTCTGGAAGGTGCGCCTTACGTCTCGTTGGGTGAATACCTTCGCATTTTAGAATGTGCCCAGTTCTCTCTGGATTTTTGCTGCAGCAGACACATGCCTCATCGCGTTCCGAATATTTGCTCCGGCATGTTTTTGTCCTTATGCAACCCGCTCGCGTCCCAACTAGCAAGTTTACAAATGTTCCCGTCTACTTACTTTCTTGCCATTCTTGTAAATCGTCATGGTCTTTGTTTCCATCCTTTGCATGTATCCAATTTAGTGTCTCTGTTTCTCTTTAGTGACTTCCTGGTTGTCTATTTACACTTCCAATTATCCTGTACTCGGTTGCCAAATTTCCTAACCTCTTCCTCCATTGTTTCACGTTTTTAAGGTACAGATATTTGTGCACTCTATCCACCCATTTACTTTCATTGATGTTCCAGAGTCTTTCTTCAAATGATGATGACGTTGTTGATGATGTTTATTGGCACCCTCTTTGAAACGGAGCGGGGACAAATAGTCACTTGTCTTGTTTGATTTAACCATATTTTACATCTATCGCTCTAGCGTTTGGTCTATCTGATCTCGATCTTTCGTATTTAAAACTGCCACCAATATGTTGCGCCATTACCACACTTGTAATGATTCCGGTTCTATCAATACCTTCCCTGCTTTTCTCCTACATAAACCCTATAATCGTCTCTTATACTTATCTCGACTGCTTACTAGTTAATCCTTCCATCTTCTTTGAGTCCCAGCGCTTCTGCAAGGTGGACACCCCCTGCGGGTCTCGCTGGGCGAATATCTTGTCATGCCATTACGACGTGCTGAGTCGTTTGCGGGCTTTTAACGCGACAGCGTTAGGCGCCTCGTGTCGCAGAAAATCCGACGTCGGCGTCCGGCGCCGGGTCCCACGAGCAAAAATTCCCGTAGACGGGATGTCCCAGCCATATCATGCGCCAAGATTTTTAAATATATGCAATTGCCGCGTGGCTGGACAGAGCCAAGGTAATGTTGTTTGGCGTCACTTCGACATACCCAGATTATATTTTTGCATTCCGCATAATTACATAGTTAGTCTTAATTAATTAATATTTTTTTTCAAATATTACAATCAGATGAAAAGTGGCGATGAGAAAATTGTAGAGCAACATGAAAAACTCCCGACACAACTTTCTGTTGCTCAATACGTGCTACATAACAGTGTTCCCGAGCGTGAAAGAAGCCAGCGAATGCACGCAAAATTGCCGCCCGACTGGCCGCTCGAGGCCGCACGGGTTTTGCTCTCTTTGCATGGTGCCTCGACACTAGTTCTCAGCGCGCGAGACTGCACGACGTGGGAACAGTCAGACGAAACGGAAGTATGTGTATCTCTTGCTGCGGTGCGAACAAAACCACACAGATATTCTGTTCGTGCGTTTTATTGGTTCTCTGAACTTTAATGCGTCCATTGAAGGAACAGATTGCACACGTAACAGTTCTTGCCTTGAATAATTCTCGAAGTGTCACGTATCACTACGAGCGACGTCACAGCATATGCATGTAGTACGTAGGCGCACCATAAGAAAACATGTAGGTATGTATACATACCTACATGTTTCTCTATGGGCGCACTTGCTGATGTACGTCATCCCCCCGTCGTCTTGGAGCGCGGCGCTCGCGAGGAGAAAGGCAAACCGCGTGTAGTTCGAAATTTCAGCTCTTTCCGCGACGCGTAGCTATATAATTTTTAGCAGACACGGTCGTGAGCATGTATTGTTTGCACTGCACTTGTCAGCTCAAAATTGCCAGACCTGGTGAGGGGGCCCTTTAAGAAACTTGGGAGGAAGCATGACAAGCAAGGCAACCTCCTCTGACGCCGCTCTCCCTATGTTTTCACTTGGGGAACCACGGGAAATGCGCACGTCGCGCATCAAATGCTGGGTATGGGGCAGGTTGCTGGCCACCACAGTTCCCGCCGCTTTCTCCAGCCCCTGCCGCCCGCATTGTGCTCTGCGCATTTGATACCGTTAGTTCTCGCTGCCCTCATAACCTTAAGACGCTGTTTCCGTTGCCAATGACGACGCTACTGCGGAGCGTTCGCACGTACGATCAACCGGACATTGAGCAGAAGCCCAGCGCAGCTGCGCGGGGCGACTAGAAACGGCTGATTGCTATGATATGTTTCGCTTTCCCCCCCCCACCCCGAGTTTTTTTTTTAAGTTATCACTAGGCTTCAAAGTTGCCACGTGACTCTCTCTCTCTCTATTTTTTTTTTTTTTCCATATTCCAGCGCTCGTCCTGTGGTTTTCTGTGTACTGTCTGTCGCGCTGTCATATACCGATACACATGCTTCCTTACTTAAAAGGCGGCACAAGAAACACAACGCCGACTACTCGAAGACTAGTCACCGTTTCATACGTAGCAGGCAACGCTGCGGATGCTATGCAACAAGGAGGAAGGAAAAAGTTAGCAGAGAGCATCACCACAGCATCACGTCACACAGCTGCAGCCTTGGCAAGCGAACGCTCCGTGAAGCCACAGTAGTGGCCCAGCACGTGACCTCTTGCGCCGAGATCAGGGAGCAAGAATCATGATTTGCTGGGATGCTTGATTCCTATAGTAGCTATGCCAGTAGCTTTTATTCGGTGCGCGCTTGTTCAGCTGGCCTGCCCTGGCTCTGCCTGCGGAGCGGGAACACTAAAACCAACCGCGCACTTTGACGTGCGATCACGCGTTGGGCACACAGGCCTGGCTTCAATCGCGTTGCGACATGCTCCCTCCTCTTTTTACAGCGAAGTTGTTTACTTAACGGACCTGTATCAATGAGCCGTATGCGTGGTCTCACGTCGGTAAAGTGAACAAAAAAGCATGGCGGCGATTGCGTGTCATGGGGGGGTATCTGGGAAGGCTAACGTCTGTAAAGTGAACAAAAAGCTAACGAACGATAGTACAACGCCGAAGGACACGCGATTTCACCGCGCGCCGCACCTTCTCAGTGGGGGAGTACACCCGCGCTGGCCGCCGTTGCTGCCGGCTGCGTCTGCTGTCGACCGCACTCTATACAACGGCGCGGCAGTTGTGGCGGGAAAACACGGGGATGTGCGCCGCGATAGTCGCCACGGTGTGTAAGAACAGGATTATGCATTACAGAGGTAGACCATTGCAACAGTTGCTACTCCAACAAAAATGGGAAAATTGGGAAGACCACGCATTTTGAGCACGGCCAAAGAAACTAGAGGTGTCGACAGCAGAGATGCGACTGAAACCAACGACAACGTGCCCGTGCAAAAAGCGGAGAATGCGGCAAGTGACTCTGTCTTCGAAGAACGTCAGCGAGAGCAGATGCGAGTCTAATTGTCGGCATCGAGTGCAAGCTACCGATAAAATCACGCACTGGAGGCCGCTCGTAAGCGCCAAGCTGCGTCGTTTGATTCTACGTCCAAGCGACAGAAGCAGCTTCGCTAGCTAATCCGCCAGCATATGAATGGTTCGGCCTGAATTATTTTCCTTCCTCCACGCTATGCAAGTAGTGCGGCCACGGATGCCTAACTTCGCACATTTTGCAGTGTACTTTTGTTATCTGCAATGCCTTTCTACGGAATAACATCTCATGTATTACAACTACAATTTTTGGACGCAAGGTTACGGCAAATCACTTATTTGGGTACTTTCGTGCTTCCAGTATACAGCATACTAGGTCTTGGTCGCGAGTGCAAGTGGTGCGCTGTGGCCATTAGTTCGTTTAGTGGTAAATAGGTTCATATCTGCGACGTCTTCCATTTAAGAATTACGTGTTATTCAAGTGAAACGACTTTCAGTTCGGTCAGCATAGGAGCCTCTAGCCAAAGAAAAAAAAGACGCATGTAACGTAAACAAGTAATACTATTATCACTAACATCTACCCACGCAGTTCACTTTGGTATCATTGTGCAGAGGAAAGAGCCTAGAGGCAATCACTCAATCGTGCACACGTCACGTGCACAGATTATGCCGTTGTCGAGTCGCTCACGACGCAATCGGAACTAAATTTAGCTCATCGCTCGGCGTTCAGAGAAGCATGGATAGGCAGTACGTTTGTCGAGGCGAGCGGAGTGCTCGCGTTTGAGAGAGCTCCCTCTGCCGTAGTAGGCATAACCCATCAAACCCAAACATCTACTCATCAGGAGTTATTAAGTGTGCAATGACTTCCAGAAATTTGACGGTTACTCGGCTATGGCACCACTGCGTTCGACACGTAGGGTCCAGAGATGGCGTGAAGAGATTCCATCAGCAAGATATAGAGGAATGCCAATTCCCGCCCACCACCTTTGACCACGGCGTGCCCACCGCAAATTGAGAGTGAGCGCAATTGCAAGATTAGGCCGTAGGACAGCCATTAGCTGTATCATAAGCATGTAAGCTTTCTAATACGTGAAATGTCACTTGTGTATTTGGTTACGCCACTGCTATGCCCTGGTGCTTATACACCCTCAGCAACACGCGCAAGCCGTTGCACGTGCTCCACTGCGGCTACGTCCCCACACAACTTACCAGACTTTTTTAGCGATTTAGCGCTGTCCCTCCAGTGAATGGACTTAGTACTTTCACTTGTCTTTAAAGCGAATAGCTTTCTTTGGCTCTGTTGCCCGTTTTCGTGGTCGCCAGTTGGCAGTGGTCGAAGGCTTGTGGTCGGCGATTGCTGGTGGGAATGAAAACGCCGACGCAAAGGGGCACGCGTTCATTGCCAAACGCCAGCTGTCGTAGCTCTTTCAGATGCACGTGCTGTCAACCTATACTACCACTAATGATGAGATGGTTAATTAGCGGCTCTGTTCTATACGAAATTATGCAACGAAACAACAAATGCTACCTATATACCCTTACTGCAACAGATATAAATCGTCAAGCGCACCATTCCTTTAATACAGTGAATATCTTCCTTGAAGTGCTCGACGATTCCCTTACGTTGACGATCATCGTTGATAGTTTCTGCACAATTCTTTTGCTGTATATCTGTGACCGGTTTATCAGCAATACACGATGGGGCGAAATGCAACATCGTCCGTGTCCCGTGCATTGGGGGCACGTTAAGGATCCCCAGGTGGTCAAAATTAAACTGAATTGTGGGGTTTTACGTGTCGAAACCACATTTGATTATGAGTCACGCCGTAATAGGGGACTCCGGATTAATTCTGACCACCAGGGGATCTTTAATGTGCTCCCGATGAACAAGACACTAGCATTTCTGCATTTCGCCCCTATCGAAATATGGCCGCCAGGATTTGATCCTGCGACCTTGTTCTCAGCAGCGCAACACCATAGGGGGTCAAAATTAATCCAGAGGCACCCCACTACGACGTGCTTCATAAACAAATCGTGGTTTTGGCACGTAAAACGCCACAATACACTCTTTTCCTAGTTTGCAAGTGCGCTTCACTGCACTGTGCATTTGCCCAACTAAGGGAGGCCCCAGTCATTGTTAAAGCAAACACAAAGCGCTCGCTTCATGTGCTGGTGGTTATCTCTTGCACATGGTTTCATCACAAGAACAATGTCTACATTTTCTGTCATAATGCAAGCAAACAGTGCTTGTGCTTGCTGTTTGCAAAAATGACTCTGCTGCCAATAGTCGGGCAAACTGTCCTACAGGAAAGCTAGCTTTACAATTATGAAAATGGCTTAATTAAAGCAATACACTTAGTCAAAAGCAGAACCGTATTTGTGTTTCCTCTACTAGTACAGGTCTTCTGTGCTGTGCCCATAATCAATATGAGGGGGCCATGAGCTCTGTTCATGCCATGTCAATTACACCTCTGCATGTAACTTGCAGATAATCATTGGATCACTGCACCATTATCGCAATATATCACTGTAATACAAACACTGCAAGTCAGTGTTCATGTTCACAGGATGCACACCCAGTTTTGCAAGGCCAACATGGATGACCAAGTATACCAAATTTGTCTGTGCCAGAAGCGCATGGCTTTAACAGCCTCTTTGCCACTTTTTATTTTTCACAACAATAAAAACGCAGTGTCGAAAAGCATTGAGCTTGCACGAACATGCAACAATTTTTTTTAAAAAGAAGAGCTATAAGTGGGTTCACTCTGCTGCTATTATTGCTTGAATGGCCCAGCACTTGTTTTAGGAACATCTGCAAGCAAGGATTGTTTCAGATATTGAAGGAAAGCAGTTGACAAAAGAGGTGCACTTTAGGTTGTCAAAGGATAAAAAAAAGAATAAGTACTATGAAAACAAGAACCAAGCCTATATGCCAACTAGAGTGAACATTCAACTCTTAAGCAAGCTGCTAGTCAATGACTCATAACTACAGCTGCTGTGGCTAAGATCCAGGTGGCTAAACAGGATTTCTGAAACTCCTATCAAGCGTACTACTGGTGAATATGATATGGAACAAATATCCCCTAACCTTGTTTGCCTGTACCAGCAGTAACACAGCTATATCCTAGCTACAGTGATGGGCAGCATCTAACACAGCAGTAATACAACTAGTTTAAACTACTCTTCAAGTAGCTGCATGTGTCCACAACTATGAAACAAAAAGCAATTTTAATGAGCACTTGAACTCATTGCACTGAATTTGAGCCTTTGGCAGCATGGCATGCTCTCAATGACTGAATATGCTAAGCTCCTAAGTGTGTTTAAAATGTCACTTTTTTACTGCATGTAACATTGCCTTAGTATGCATTGTGCGCACAAAATACACACTCATGTGCATGTATGTAAAGGGGAGGAACCAAGTGTATCACAGGCTGCAATTTTAGAAGAGAGGCCCAAGAATATGATTAAAGTGAAAAAAAAGCATGTTTAGTCAAGGATGTCAAAACAAGTAGAAATAAATTGTTGCAAGCAGTGCTGTGCAAAAGTGAATATGCAAACATGTAAAAAAAAAGGAAATCTAGTTCCCACATAAAACAACTACAAAGAAAGGAAGTGGTTAACAATGCTACAATTACATTGTACTAAACACAATGCTTGCACCAGAATAAATCTGTTGAAAAGTTTCACACGAAGTTCCTAAGTAGGTGACTAGACCCACTGAAAAAAATTTAACTGGACTCAGTGAAATAAGGCGCAATGCTGTGGCACCTCTCTGTTTTGTACAACTGATGATTGGCAGGTGTTGTTACAAGTTGGTTTTATTATTCCATGAAGATGAGGTGACACCAAGCACTGGCAAAGGGAAGATAATTCAGGACCTATACACTATCAGCAAAAAAGCACCACTTGCTGCCCCAATGGTAGTATATGGATAACCATTGCTGTTCTTAATAGTACATTGGGCACCTTTAATGTCAAAGTATTTGTACAAGGCTATCGTAGTATGGAATAACTGCAGAGTACTTCACTAGCACAGTCAGATGATACAATGCAAGATACCCTGTATGGGTCAACTTTCATTTCACCTTCCTTTCCACGCCTGCACTAAATCGCTAAATGGGATTAAATCTAGAATAGCTTTATAACACACCATGGCAACTAAGCAGGACTCCAGATGAGACAATATAGTGACTGGCTTTATTTAAAGTATTGCCTAAATTCTGTCAAAACATGTGCTTGCCATTCAAGCTTTAGATGATAACAGAGTTAAAGTGTCTTCACAGGACATGCTTACTTGTGCCGCATAAGCACAAATTAGACAGGTAGCTTACCTTAAATACTAATGCTGATGCCACCCCCCCCCCCCTCCCCATAGGTGGATGTTATAAAATAAGCTGCATGCACTGGTTCAGCTCACGAATTCATAATTTTAGTTTTGTTGGCAATAAAATTTTATTGATATTATAATTACTTTTAAGCTACCATACATGCCATTGGCACTTGATTATGCAAAAACAAAAGGTTATAGAAAATGCAATTAATTTCATGACCCTTGGATATTTTACATCTGCTACCACAAATGAATGCCGAGTAGGTGCCTGGACAAATACCCTTTGTGTGCACAAAATCCCTTCAAATGTTTTCTGCAACTTTTTAAAGGAAACAATACAACTATATAACAGATGTGAAGCTTGTGTTGGTGTTTGTGACATTTTGCACTAATTTAGTAAGCTAGTGTAAAGCACAGTGCTTAGGGATTACCTAACAATATAAGCTTTTGCAATGCACAGAAAGTAGTCATTAGGTCATCCCAACTACACTGCTTGAAAAGTAGTAAACTAGTTGTTGAAACCACAAGAAAGGGCGGCACATAAGGGTAACAACATGCAAGTAGTTGGTGCCCATCACTGCCTAGCTATACTTTGGCCCAAATAGTCAAGCAGTCAGATGTAACATTAACATCCAAAGTGCGATAAGCCACTCAAGCTGTTTTACATGCCGCAAGTGGGCAAGTGGGCAAAGGTATGTTCTATGCAAGTCATGAACAATTTATGTAATATTAATATATCCAGCACTTTAGTAGGTACACCTCGTAGCTGTATGTCAATTTACTGGTATGACAATTCACCTGGATCAAATATCTTATGACTTAACTGTGAATGACGTTTTCACCAGAAAAATGTGTATGCTGGCCTATATAAGCACTGTAAAATGACAAAGTAAGAACTAACTTTAACAATCAGTTGGCAAATGGCTCAGCTTGGAACATGGTGGTCTCCAGAAAAATATCTTTAAGGCTTGTTTCAGCCTATAAATGTAAGCAGAAAACCAGCAAGCTGGAATCCCATCCAGCACTCGCTAAACAGTACAACCCTCAATAAGCTAGAACCTTGCTATACAAACCATGCTATGCTCAGTATTCACACAAGGTGATAAACTTTTTTTACTAGAGTTCTTCACCGCTAGCTGCTAACAAATATTTTAAAAACGGCACAGTCGATACTTTTTTTTTTCTTGCCACAGTTGACGATCCAGATCTCTTTCTGAGCATAAACACTCCTCACCAATCTAGCTTTTCAGTAATCAAGGTGTTTCTGAGTCATTACTGCACTGAGAAGCAAAGCAAAGTGCACCATAAATTGCTAGAACACGTCCAACAAGGCCAGGGTGGCACAATATTTCCATCCTGACAACTACCAGATCAAAACACTTGCGAACACTATAAGACCTGAAAAGCACCAAAAAACACTAACTTAATTTCAGTCCATAATGAAACTGGACCACACTTGTGAATTCACGCATTAAGCTGAATAATGCACAAAGTTCCGCTTAAGAGAACTAGTGTATAGGAGAACACTGTAGGAAAGAACTAATGAAATGTGGCACAAACATATTCAGTCAGAAAGGCACCAAATGTGCAAGAATACATCATCCCTGTCATACTAATCGCCAAACCTGTTGGGTGCATACCCACACTTGTGCACCTTACCATTGTTATACAAATGCCAACCAGGACAGCAAATGGGGAACACAAATTATTTTACAGAGATTTTTTTTAGTAGGAGAACAAAAATGCTAGCTATTTCAAACAAGAAGTCACAAGGGCCAGCCTTTGATTCCCATTTAGGCCATTCAGAGAATGCAATGAGTGCAGCTACCAAAATATGTTTTCAGCTAACACAAGCATTTTAAAGACAAAAACAACTGCACAGATATCCAAGAGCACAGAAGGCTAGACTTTGATTCAGAGGGATATGCAGAGCAACAACTTCCATCATCACAGTGGCAGCAAGAAGTGTGGAAGATGTAAATTTTTTTTTAGTGTATACAGACTTAGGCTTGCAAGTATGTGCCTCTTGCAAACAAAAACCACAAGCCTTCACTGTTACTTGCTCTCTTTAACAGTACAAAAGCCCCCACACATGCCTGTTCACAAGAGCTTTACAAGTTCAGGTGTATCACTTGACAAGCAGAGGTGTCGCCTTTCACAGGGACCATGGACGCAAATTCTTTCGTACATTTGCATTTCTTAGCATTCAGAACTGCAACAGTTGCCACTCAACAAGTAAATACCAGGCCAAGAGTCTATTAGAATCAAATGCACTCCAAAGAGAGAGAGAAAGAAAACAAGCAAGCAAAACATCATTAAGCATCACTGAAGCTCTTACAGTAGCTTAAGCAAGGCTTTACTCATCACTTGACAATAACCTTGGTCAAAGCGTGCCAAGAATTGTCTACAGCATGTCCTGATAGTCATCATGGAACATCACTATTTCTGATTGTCACAAATGTACAAACAAAATATAACACAATGACTGCAAAAATTGTATCATATGCACACTTTTTTTTCTTGTTACAGAAGTACTAAGGGCAGTACCTAATAATGAAAGTAACTTGGAACAGTTCTATGTCTGAACAAACCAACTGCACATAGAAATTTGTTGACTAAGTTAGTCACCATCAACATGATCTTATACCTTTGCCCTCAGCATACCTTGCAACAATATAAATAATTAGGTAATGCATAGTAACTAGCAAAATTGTCATCACTAAGCAAATGTTGGAAAAAAGTAATGTTTAAAATGTGACAAGTTCAGGAAAAATATACACTTTAAGTAACATTGTCCAACACAATAGACACATTTTTCTGCAGTTAGTTTACCTGCTTCTGTCAACAAACAAATAGTTCTACAAAAGGAAAAGATGCTTCAGCAGATCTGAATGCAACATACCACTGCCCAATAGACATTCAAGTAGAGAAACAGAATTGGATGTAATACATAAAAATACCCTTCGTGTCTCCAACCTGTACCAGCAATTCCTCTTTTCTTTTTAAACATACAATAGTCACACGGAGAATTCCAGCCTAAAGGCTTAGAGGACATCAAATTAACACTATATATATATATATATTATTATTACTGCTGCTTTCTTATTACTGCCATTATTACTGACTCAACTGCACAAATGCATTCAAGAGTGGCCAGTGCTCCACATGCTTCAGGGACTGTAGCACACTTTCCATAAGCGGACTGTGCAAATAAAATTGTTTGTTTGGCTCTCTCTCACCATGAGGCACTATCTCTATTGCCACTTGCTTCTATTTTTGAAACATTTCGGCTTGTGTGCAACTTTATTTTTTGGAGACAGCATTCCAGCTTCCTCTTCAACACTTCAACAAATCACAGTGTCTGTAATGTGTGTCTCATGGCTTAATGGCACAGCCACATTCCTTGGACTAAGAAGTACTACACAGCCACATGGCGTGGTCTTTTACTCACAAAACAAAATTCGCTTCAAAATGAATGTATAACCACAACTGACATGCCTGCCTGCAGGATTCAGCTGAAGGTTACAAACATAACACAATTAAGTCAACTGGCAAAGCAAGAAAAAAGAAAAGCCCAGCCCTATTAAATCTGTCTCTGGGACTGCTACAGACAGCAGCCTTTAAAGGGGCCCTGAAACACCTTTCACTGATGCTACAGTTTCTTTGTCATTCAGGCTTTTCATTTCTGCTTGTCATTACAAGCACACCGAATATGGGGCAGGACCAACGCACCCTCCCAGTTGGTCATACAGCCATGTATAATCATGCAAGAGAAAGTTGGTATCCACCTGAATGTAGCATGAACCTACCAAGGAAACCCACACAGGCTAATCATAAAAAAAGCTTCGCAGATGAAAAATTTGTCCTGCTTCGGGGATCAAACCCGACACCACCGCCTTTTGAGGACAGTCACTGCAACAACCTAATCTAACCGGGAGGCTAGCAGATGGCAGGGCAAGGGTGAATTATTTGACAACTAGAAGCTCAAGAAAACTTAAAAACCAAATCAGAACTGCACGAATTCACAAGGTGGAAGATGCTAGCGAAATAAAGTTGCCATTTATCTGAAAGTAGCACGCAGCTACAATTGGAGACCCATACAAGTTCCTCAAAATGAATGCTCTGAACCCATTAACTTTTCACCTCGTATCAATGCACTTCAAACATTTTCTACATTTCCATATAAGGAAACCAACTGACAACTTTCATTGGATGCACTGCAATGCAATATCGCTGAAAGATTGCAAAAAGACAGACATCTGGGAAAAGGAGGGCAAGGATGTTTCAGGGCCCCTTCATCAACACTAGGAGAAAAAAAAAGTGAACTTCATTCTAGCTGTATTATCTGTCTATGTATAAGAGTGGCTGCCTCTCGTTTTTATACAGAGCAAAAGACTACCGCAGTATAGACATTGAACTCTGCTTGCCTACTTATATATGGAAGCATCACATGTATCGGGATGGTACATGGCTAGGTAAGAATGTGGGCCAGTCAGTGCACCTGGTCAAGACTGTCCCACATGTTAAGGCAAACTCGAGGGTCTCAACAGCAACCCAAACCTGACTTAAAACAGTTTTCACGCACCAGCACTGCAGAATGTAGTCCTTGGCATCTCATGACATGGCAGCGAGTAAATGATAAAATCCTTACAACAAATAATACAAACACATTGCTTCAATGTGCCGTAAAATCTTGCCGCTTCAACAGTATCCACAAACCAGGGGTGTGCAAATATCAAAATTGTTTTTTTTTTCTTTCTTTCTTCGAAACACTCTCAACAGAAAGTAAAAATCCAACATTACACTGAATATAAAATTACTTCCCCAAGTCATAAATGGAAAAAAAAAGGGACTTTGGTATTTATGTGATGATTGCTTGATAAGTTTAAAGTACCCAAAGCAATGCTTGGCCTATTGACAGATCCTGTAGTGAAATACTTCATATTCATTTTGACCACTTCACATATTTTAATGTGAACTCAAGTCTGCGCTACAACTCACTTGTTTCAAGATGAACAACTAACAAGCCCACATTGCAGCTCTCTCGCTAAATCTAAGTACTTGGCCGTTTTTCATTCCACTCCTTCTAAGACCAGGAATTGAATGTGCAACTCAATAACTGTATGACACTGCACTTCTACATGAACTATAGATTCAATGATTCTATATTCATTCATTCAAAACCTGGGACGTCCATAAGCATAAGCATGCAATCACACACCCTCTCATTTATATCAGTGACTAAGCCATTGCATCCACAAGTACTGAACAATACAAAAATTACTCCCAAATGTCATCTTATGACTCTGGGAGTTCCAGAAAACATGCAAAAAAACCTGACAAGCATAGTGGCTATCCCCTGAATGTCTTGTGCTTATTGGTTTGTTTGCACTGTTGGTTCCACAATACAGTGTTAAAGTACATAAAAAGTAATCATGTTGTATTTACAAATTTCAGATGGCATACTCTACAGCAATGTCTTGCACTTTTTTTTTTAATTTTTTTACAAATCTTGTTCAACAATGAGAAATTATTAGTGTGTAAAATTGAGAAAAAAATGCTGTTCTAATAAAAGTTCAATGACCATTTCACAAAGCAGGCACTAACTATTTAACACACCTACTGATGCACCAGTCAAAATGGTATATATAATGAATGAATCCAATCAAGGTCTTCCATGTTTTTCAAGCAAACAAACCCTGCATTAATACCAAAGTATAGGAAAACAAAATAATCAACATTAATATTTGCAGACCCCTGGTAAAGGTACTACAAGGTCAAAGTCACCAAACAGAACAATCTAAAGTGGCATATATATATGTTAACAATTCAAAGTATGCAAAACTTACAAGCATCACACAACTAGAATGCCCCAGCAATTATCACCTGCCAGCAGGAGTTCTTTTGCCAGCATGAAAGTCCACGGGTAGGAGCAGCGTTAACACTAATTAAAATTCACCGAATACGCATGATATGTGTGCCAACAGATAAGCATCAATCAATAAACAACAAAGACTTCAGTATAACATGCTTCGATGTGTGCACTGTACTGGAGGTAGTCACCTCGCGATACGACAAAATGCCACTCATACAGTTAGTGACACAATGAATTCAGGCGTACACCCTCAGAGTAGAAAAAGAACAAGCAGTGCAAATAAAGATTGTGCACTTGCACAGCAATGAAAGAATGCAAATTCAACAATTAAGAAAAAAACAAGACAGATCCACATGTACTACTACCACCACTCTGGCACTGTGCGTGAGTGAGCCCTGCTGTTATGTTAAAGAGGATCCCAAAGCTTTTCTGGAAATGGGATGCTGCCAAAGCCAGGGTTTGTGCGAGTCTCCCAGTATTTGTGAGTGTAAGTCCAGTGCTCCTTTCCATCTTTCGTTGTCTCCTTTCTGAAATGGCAATGCAATAAAAGTTACCGCAATGTCTTTTGCTGTTGTTGTTGTTATTACGACCTTGTCGAGATCGATGAAACTGATAGAATTATCTGGCAGGTCAAATTATACAAGATGCAGAAAAACTGTAGAACACACCACTCATTCCTTCGGCAGTACTTTCGAGACTCTAACGCACCCCCGAATAAAACGCAGGCCCGACTTGTATGTGTCCAAAGTAGGAAACTAATGTAGAAATGACATTAAAGCTCCTAAACAAAGCAGAAATCGAACTCGCACATGATTTTTGGGGGGCAAAAAGTGTGGGCAAGGGTCTAATAGGTGTTGCACAATAGCGACCGGTTTTGTAATGTCAATTTCATCACGTGGTTTTTAAACTCAGCTTCACCGCAATACAGTCATGTCATGTGGTAAAGCATACAAGAGCGCGAAGCTGGTTTTGACATTGTCTCCGATTGCACCATGCATGTGATTTCCAGCATCATTTTTTGAAGAAAAAACAAGAGGTGCATGTTAAAATCAGGTAAATACCGTAATCAGACATTGTGAGCTATGGTTATTGCTTGAAAATCTTGCTAGGGTAGGCCAAAAATAGGCATTTTCAATGAGAGACCACGTGTTTAGCATATTCACTGTCCCCTAAACCTCGCCAAGACAGACACTGCTACTAAAGAGCTCACTATTGGGGTCACCAAACGAGTAAAGTGCATGTGTGCTGACTGGCCAAGTTCGAATTATCCAGCAAAGGCCAATTTCAGAATCGAAATGACGAAAGTTTGGGCCCATAGAAATGCCAAGGTGCTGGCTGGGACCATCGGCAGAGATCGACTTAACCGGAATTATCCAAAGTAAAACTAACAGAAGTCTAGCGTACGGAAATTTTGGCTATATTTGTTGGATGTTTATTTGTAACCAGTGACAATCCTGTACTGCCGAAACCAACAGGGCATGAATATCACATTAAAAAATTAAAATAAGATTTCCTGTTTCTGTGGAGCTTTTTAATGTACAGTTCTCAATAAATTAAACGTGATGATCAAAGCTCGCAGCTTTCGGAACACCCTATGCCATGGTAAAAAGCTTTCACTGACCAAGAAGTCCCCTCTAGATTATCTGTAATGCCTTTTCCAACAGTATTTCTAGAAAATCTTCAAATTAAAGGCACAAGAGGAGCACTAAAATGTATGCAACCAGTGAATCCCTGTGACACATAGAAGTAACACTTGTCGCGTGTATTTGCTAATGTTTTGGCATGTGCAAAAGTAAAAACTAGCCCCAAAGTTGTAACAAGTTGTGGCGTACATGTTGTAAACAACATCTCTCCTCATGCATTAACAAAGGCCTTTGGGCTGTGGAAGCGTGTTCTTGTGTCTTGTCCACAGTGCGTAGCCATGTATGCAGTGATGTATCATTAAGAAAACATTCAAAGAAAGACAGTTAAAAGAAATTATTTGCGGCTTAAACACCATATATTCTGCAAAGTCTGCGATGCAGACACTGCAGCCAACAAGCTGATGTTGCTAGAAAGCTTAAAGGAGAACTGACAAAAAAATGTTGATTTTTTTTTTTCTGCTTTAAACATAGCTAATGACACAGTAATCACAGCACAAAACCTCATGTACTTCAGAGCGTGACAGGTAATTATTTAGAGTCTTGTAAGTAGGAACCAGGCCAAGTTTCAGCTTCAGAGAGCAATGAGATGAGCCAGAGAAGGAATGTAAATACAGCTGGGCACGTGATCGCAAAAACCTCTGATGCATGCTCTGACACACACGCTGGCGCACCCTGCCCGAACTACTCAATCAGATCGAAGGCGTGGACCACGCGTTTTAAGCCGACGATATAACGGTGTGGACGAACCGCGCGGGGTCCGATGCCTGGGCGGAGGAAGCCCTGCAGAGAGTGGCAACGACCGTCCACGAGTATGCCACGACCTGCGGCCTGAGCTGCGCCCTACAGAAATCAGAGCTGCTCATGGTACAGCCCGGAAGACCAAAGAAAGAGCCGCCGCCAAACGTAATTATCACCATCGAAGGCACAGAGATCAAGTCAACGCAGCAGATCCGGATACTGGGCCTGCCGTTGCGCAGCGACGGCAAGGCGCACGCAGCCATCAACAAAATCAAGACCACATCAGAGCAGGTCCTGAGCAGGATCCGGAAAGTCACCAACCGGAACAGAGGATTCAAAGAAGAAGACACACTGCACCTGGTGCAGGCATTCATCGTGTCACGCATAATGTACTCCACCCCATACCTCCAGCTTGCGAAGATGAACCACGAGACGCTGAACACGACGATAAGGAAAGCAGTCAAACTTGCCATGGGCATCCCAGTCTACTCGTCAACGCAGAAGCTGCTGGAAATGGGTGCCCACAACACGGTGGAAGAGCTGGTGGAAGCACACCTATCCCACCAGTGAGTAAGGCTGAGCTGGACAGAGCACGGTCCGTCCTATGCAAGATAGGATGGCAAATTGAATAGCAACCGACAACGGAGCCGCTCCCCACAACGTGAAGAGACATTATTAAGACCAAGCCCCTCCCCCGGAACAGAGGCACTCTGTTCGAGAGGCACTCTGCGCGGGTCAAAGCACTGGCTCGACAGCTGGAAGAGGACCCCGAGGTTCTCTACGCAGACGCCTCGCTTCCCAAGCATGGCACCAGAGCAACGGCGGTCGTCACCACCATCGATAAACTGGTCACAGGCGCGTCAATACGGATGACGAATACAGCCAAAGCAGAAGAAGTGGCTGTGGCCCTCGCACTCGCACAACCGGGAGCGAGGACCGTGGTCACAGACTCCCAAACCGCCTACGCAAGCTACTGCAAGGGGAACATCTCTCCCGCGGCACCAGCGATCCTCACCAAATGCAAATGACCGGGACGAGCCGTTCAGCCCGTGTGGGTCCCGGCTCACTCGCACGTGGAAGGCAACGCACTCGCCAACCACTATGCCAGAGAACTGTCAATCCGGGCCGAGGACGAGCCAGAGCTACCACACTCCGTGACAAGTTGCAAAGAAATCACCCAAATCTACAGAAGCGGCAGATGTAGGCTTCCCCGTCCGCATCCGCAACTCAGCCGAATGCAGCAAACGATCGTGCGACGCACGCAAGCGGGGTCGCTAGCACATCCCGTGCTCTTGCACAAGATGTTCCCAACAGAGCATGACACTTCATGCCCATTTTGCAGACGATCAAAAGGCACTCTAGCACACATCCTTGCAGAGTGCACTAAGCTCAACGTCACACGAGACATAGCAGTCGAGCGGATTTAATCTGGAGAACTAGGACGCCACAAGTTGGGAGTGACGTAGTCATAGAAGTTGTCAGCCAGCCATTCCTGGATGACGCAGGTAGTGTGAGCGGGAGCCGAATCTTGGTGAAAGACATAAAGTCTTCCTTTCGAAAAAGACTCTATCCAGAGCTTTAAAGAGTGGAAAGCACCTCCACGTACGCGGCAGCATTAACACGGAGCCCTTCTGCAAAAAAGAGTGGCGGTATGACGTCACCGTTGTTGCTGATGACGGCTAACACCATCACAGACGACGAAAATTTTGCGTGTATCACTGTAGGCACCTCATCAGCGGTTGCGCAAAGCCACCTGTCGTTACAGTGGTTAACTTTTTGGTCTTGGTCATTTCATTCGAAAAAAAAAGCCAGAGCATTCCAGGCTCCTCAGGTCTCTTCAGCTTGCTTAGCAAGCGCTTGGACCGGAGCAGACGATTCTCCCGAGTTTTATCGGATATGAATTGCCCCCTCCTCATGACATAGGAATGGTACCTCAAGTCCCTGCGCACAGTGAGCCCGACTGTCGACTCTGCGACTTGGAACTCCTTTGCAATGGCCCGCATTCACGATGACTTGCAGCCGCTGGAGAAAATCAGGTGTTCTGACGACGTCTGACCACTGACTGCAGCCACAGATGCCACGTCACCGCTAGAAAATATCAGTTCTGTCCGCGCCTCATAAACGAAAGACTTTGCTACGTTCAGAAAGATGGCAATTTCAATGACGCTGTGGTGTGCGGCCAGGGCGATGAGGACTTCATGGCGTTTCATTTCCTGCGTCAACCTGTACGCTTCCATCTTTGAACAAACTGCGCAGTATGAATGATAAGGGGTCAACCAACAAGAATCCGCACGCCTAGATTGATATGATGAGCCTGCTGGTGCCTATGGCGATAAGGAATAGTGTTCTCAAATACCTTGCGCACCCGGTATATATAAACATATGATACATAGGGCATTACATGACCAAGTGGCTGCTCCAAATTGGCTCTTTGAAGACCTGTTAAGTCGCTGTCTGTATTGAACAGGTGTATGAATTATTCAAACAGACTGTCATAAATCTGTTTCATGTGGTATAAGAAGTCATTTCTTTCACTTAATTTCATTTATTTATTTTTCATTAAAAAAAAATGCAGGAGGCTAAGGAGAAAAGCCTTAGAAATGGCTTGAAAGTTACTTAACCCTTTTAGGGTCAATGACGTAAATATACGGTGCCGCAAACAAGTAAAAAATGGTTGATGCCGTATATTTACGGCACCGTCTGTATGGTTAAAAAGTGCGCCAATTTCCTAGCATTTTTTTGCCTGGCATGTGCTGCCACTATGCAGGAATACAGGGAATATTTTTCTCACACCTCTCTCTCTCGGTTTTCATTGCATGGTTTGTTGGCTCCGGCATGTAGAGTAACATGAAACTCTATGGGCACGTCTACTACCGCTCTTCAATCTGGCCCTGCTGCCCCTGCCCGATCTACTCAAGCAAATCGAAGGCATGGACCACGCATTCTACGCCGACGATATTACGGTGTGGATGGCCCGAGCCGGATTCGATGCCTGGACGGAGGAAGTCTTGCAGCGGGCGGCAACGACCGTGCACGAGTACGCAAAGTCGTGCGGACTGAGCTGCGCTCCCCAGAAATCAGAGCTGCTCATGATCCAACCGGGAAAATCCAAGAAAGAACTGCCACTGAACGTGATTATCACGATCGCCGGAACGACCATCAAGCCAACACAGCAGATTAGGATTCTCGGCCTACTACTTCAAAGCGACGGAAAGGCACAGGCCGCCATCACAAAGATCAAGACTACAACCGAACAGATACTTGGTATGATTCAGAGGGTATCGAACAGAAACCGAGGCCTTAAAGAGGATGATGCCATGCGCCTGGTACGCGTGTTCGTCGTGTCGCGGGTTACCTACTCCGCCCCGTATCTCCACCTGACGAAGGCGAATAGGGACACCCTAAACACGATGCTTCGTAAGGCAACGAAACAAGCACTGAGCATGCCCATATACTCGTCCACGCAAAAACTGCTAGACATGGGCGCCCACAACACGGTGGAGGAGCTCATCGAAGCCCACCTCTCTAATCAGAGAATCCGGCTCAGTCACACGGAACACGGACGAGCTGACCTACGCAAGATAGGATGGCAGAACGAGCCAGTACCCATCAAGACGGCACTTCCGGAAGACTGGAAAACGATCATTCAGACAAAACCCCTTCCCTGGAACATGACGCCGGGCAAGGACGACGAGAGGCTCACCGCGCGAGCCAAAGCCCTAGCCCAAAAGCTGGAAGAGAACCCCAGGGTCCTCTACGCGGACGCCTCGCTCCGAAAACACAGTGACCGTGCAGCGGTGGTGGTTACATCAAAAGACAGGCTGATTGTCAGTGCGTCCCTGAAGACAACAGACCCCGCAGTTGCCGAAGAAGCAGCCGTGGCCCTCGCACTCGCACAGCCAAGCATGGACACCGTAGTCACCGACTCAAAGACAGCCTACAGAAGCTTCCGCAGGGGGTAATCTCCTCCGCGACCCGAGCCATTCTAGCCAAGCACAAGCCTCCGGGAAGAGCCATAGAGCTCGTGTGGGTCCCGGCTCACTTGCAGGTAGCAGGCAACACCATTGCCAACTACCATGCCCGAGAAATGTCAATCCGGGCCGAGCACGAGCCAGAAGAGCTACCGCACCCGGTTACCAGCTTTCGGGACATTACCCGGATGTACCGAGAGGAAAGGTGCAGACTGCCAGAACCGCACCCCGAACTCACCAGGCAACAACAGACGATCCTGACGCAGGCGGGATCACTTGCGCATCCTGTACTGATGAACTGCATGTACCCTGCGGAATGCGATATGCTCTATCCTTTTTGCAGAAGAGAAAAGAGCACCCTGCTGCATGTCTTGGCAGAGTGCACAGAACTCAAGACCCCCCCTCCTACCCTTCCCACCAACACCCCCAATCCCCAACCCCTTGAGCGATGGGAGACCTTGTTATACAGCCCCCGCCCTACCGATTCAGCTTGCACTGACGGACAGGGGCCAGGAGCTGCTGGAAACATATGGGTCCCGTAACTAGGGAACCACCCCATCTGGTGCATGTGTGCACCACCAATTTATTTCGGGCCTAGTACAGTAAAAGCTCGTTAATTCGAACCGCAAGGGGAAGCCGCTTCAGTTTGAGTTAACGAAAGTTCGAACTAACGAAAGTGAAGGAGAGCAACAGTACACTGCGATTTGGAAGCAGTAGGGCGTGTCAGAAAGTTATGGCGTTTGCTGCGGGCACACGCCATCTTCAAGTCGAAGCTCTGGGTCCGACTGTGCCCCACCACCGATGTCCACCGAAACGAACGTTAGCCGAGGCTTAACACCATCACAATGAATCGCGATGCCCGATACCTCCTAATCTGAAAACAGAGGTGCACAACCGATGAAGACTGCCGAGACAAAGACGCTGAACACGTGAAGGTGGCGAAGGCCCTGATTCGTTGGTTTTTGATTGCAAGCGCAGCTGCGACGTACTTGATTCGCTGTGTTTTGGCGCTTGCCGTGCCATCTCCGCACAACATTAGCAGCTGTACAGGATTTGTAAAGCCTCCGGGATTCGCAACGGGCAAGAAGTCTCGGAGGTTACGTAGAACGGAGAGGCGACAGCCGCCGCTGGCTTCTGGCTGACCCCGCACAGGTTAGATTTTTTTCCGATTTTGCCTTCTCTCGCCGTTCTCTCCGTTTCCGAGGCAATGCAGCCTTGTGTGTTGGCAGTAGGCGTGTTTCTCTGGCCATGTGCCAGGCGAGCGTAGTTCGAATTATCCGTGAGGGAACCTTCTCGCGTTCGAATTAACGGACTTCTTTATACATAGACTTCTATGGAGCTTGGCCGGACCAAATCGTACAGTTCGAATTATCCATAAATTCGAATTATTGAAGTTCGAATTAACGAGCTTTCACTGTATATGTTGCTTCATCATCATCTACTACCGCACGCACATTGGCGCGCGTGCGGGCACACGGCGGTTAGTTTGGGTTTTGTTCCACAGGTGGTTTGGGCTTCTTGAGCTCAGAAAACTGATGGTTATCTCGTTACTAACTGCTCAAATGGTGACCGCCTCTTACTGGCTAGCTTATTGCTCACAGGGGTGCGCATATGAAGGATGCTGCTGTGCATGCATTTCCTTTTTTGGACAATCACGAAAACTAATCGCCTTTGGTTGGCAATAAGATGAAGATTAGTGGAAGTTTGTCACAAGTTTTGCTTTTTTGGACGAGTTTTGCTTTTGGACGAGTTTTCTTGAGTGCACTCACCTATGCAGTTCGATTATGCTATGGACGTAAATATTAGTGTAAGAGCAGGAACATTTGAGACTTGCAAAATATTCCCATGTCCGCATTTTTCTAAGCCTCTGAACTATTTGTATAACATTGCATCAATTTTTTAATTCTTATAAGTTTATTTCCTATATTTATTGTTGTTATTCATTAATAAAGAGTACATATATACCAATGCAAAATATTTTTTTTTCTCACTTTACTGTCATCCTAAAAAAATTACGGTAATTTTTATTGGAAATAGGCCTCTCTGACAAATTTAAATCTGCAATAAAAAAAATCGACCCTAGGATTAAGGTGCAACACAGAAATATTACACGTAACAACACAATAGACACAACAATAAATTCCTGTAATACCGAGGACCAGATGTACAAGTTCAGCAGCACATGGTGAGAAAACAAAATGCTCCAGTAATTGCAAAAAGCTTAACGGGGTGAAAAAGGAAGAAAAGAAAATCCAACAAAGCCTAAAATACTAAACAACCAATTTTGGTTGTTTCATCATCATCATCATCAGCCTGGTCACGCCCACTGCAGGGCAAAGGCCTCTCCCATATTTCTCCAACAACCCCGGTCATGTACTAATTGTGGCCATGCCGTCCCTGCAAACTTCTTAATCTCATCCGCCCACCTAACTTTCTGCCGCCCCCTGCTACGCTTCCCTTCCCTTGGAATCCAGTCCGTACCCCTTAATGACCATCGGTTATCTTCCCTCCTTGGTTGTTTAGTAATACCCAATTGTGCAATAATACAGTCTACGCTCTTTACAATGGACCCTTAGCCTTAGTTTGTTCTACCTCAGCCTTAGTTTGTTCTACCTACTTTATTAATGCAACAAAGTTCACTTTTCACGGACTGCACTACAACGAACTATCAACTACAGCGAACTAAATCTGTGGCAATTTTTTTTTAAACTCGGGCATATAAGACATACTTTTGCAGTGTCGACACGCGCTGACAACTGAGTTAAAGGGTCAGCCGATGATCACAGCTCAATATCACGCGCACAAGATAGGAACGGAGGGTGGAAACGTGCAGTCTTGATTCGCGCGCAAGCCATTGGAGGGGGAGGGGGGGGTGACAGAGAGGGTGTTCTACTTCGGCGGCTGCTGCTTATGGCGCCGCCGCCGTATACCTTGAAAGCGATCTGCGATGTGGACAAAGTGCTTGCCCACGCTGGCGCCGTATCTCGAAAGTGATCTGTGATGTGAACAAAGTGTGTGCCCATGCGGGCCTCATCTTCAACTCTATCTGTAATGTGGACGAAGTGCGCCCAGTGCTGGTAGCTTTATATGTGCTGTGCTTTCGATGTTTCATTCGCCTTGAAGCAAGAAACAGCACGAAGGTCAATTCGCTCGCTGCTGCTGCCGTGCTTATCTTGCTTAATTTGCTATCGCAATCGATGCTTCGCCTTTCGGGCGAAACTGCGACTTTTGTTTGCTTGTTTTTTACTTTCGAAGTTTGTCACTCACTCTTTCATCGCGACGAAAGTTTCGGAAGTGAGACGTTTCGCATATGACAGACTTCTGATAAACTGGACGTCTTTTGCTGGATTATCGGGGTCCGTTGTAACAAGAGTCCACTGTATTGTCACATTGTAGTGATGATGAACACAGTAGCACAACTGTGAACTACGAAACTAACTTTTTAGTGGGCGGACTTATGCTCAGAAAAACAGGTAACACAGTCGGCGATTGGTGAAAATCTGATCTGTGGGTCAAGTGCATCAGCTTTTATACATGACTCATCGGAGGGCCCAGCGTAATCAATGGTGCCGACGTGCCTACTGGAAGGTATTACACCATTTGCGTCATGCACACATTCAGATTACGTAAGGTTCGGTGTCAACAGACATGAGAGACTCAATGATAGCCTTTGAGTACATTCCGAACTATCCAGGTGTGTCTTGCAGTGAGCGATAACCTTAAGTTGTTAGCGGATGAATGCAGTCCCCGAGAAAAGCATAAATAAGTACACATGTCAATATACATGTCTGTGCTACTGCCCTGTTATGAGGTTATAAAAGGAAAGTGAACTTCCTTATTAAGAGCCTAACTAAGGTAGCTGTAAGGAAGCTTTCTGTCTGACAGATGAACCTACCTGAACCACATTGGCTGATACTCAATGCCCTGTTCTTCCCTTTGCTTTCGTCGTTCCCTCTGACTCTGCTCCAGTTGAGACTTGACTGCTTCAGCTGCAGCAATGTTGCCCACCTCTAACAGCCTGAAATCATATCATGCCATCACTGTAAGTGCAAGATGTTGTTGTGGTCATGCAATATTTCTGGAGCTTTTCATTAAACACGGAACTGTCAAATAAAGAATAATTAACAAAACCTGTGTCAGTCACAATGTGAAGTATGCTTCTCCAATGCTGAAATGTTTCAGTACTTAAGGTATTATCTTAAATAAGAAAATTCAGAGGGAAGTAATGAAATGTATAGCACCATAAATGAGTTTATATTCACAAGGCAACACAGTCCAATTAAGATGAAGTTCTTGGCACAATCTGACATTTGGGAATAATTAATGAGCACTGCATTTCATTAAGTGGAAAGACTGAATGTAAACTATGACCCTATTGAAGGGTGAATTATCCCCAAGACCAACAACAAACTGTAGACCCATCACAGAAACTTGTGAAAATTAAGTTGCTTACAGCATTCAAATGTGTTTCTCTCATTTACCCCTTTAAAGGTACACTAAAGAGACAAATGGTTTTTTTCTGTATCAGTAAACTACTCTTCCAGAATACCAAAACACCACTCTTGCCGCGAGAAGACACTTGGTAAGCCAGATGAAACTAAAAACATTAAAGACGGGTGGTGACACCGCCATGGATTTTGACAGTCTGATGGGGCCCAGCAGTTAATTCTTTAGCTGTAAGTATTGATGACATTCTAAAGGAGCCAAAGACTGAACATGGCAAGTCTTGCAAACTTTCACTAAGCCAACGTGGCCCAAATACGTAAAAATACTTTGACATCCATGATGTGACACTGACATACCAGCACTGAGGTTTTGGCATGAAATGAAAAAAATGAAACTTTGAGCTTTATTTTCTCTTTTAAATATCGACCTAGTATCATGCAATTAACGACAACAAAGCTTTCAATTAATACTTTATCCATCTAAATTGATTTAACGTTTGGCTTTAGTGTCCCTTTAAGTGGCATGCCCAAGTACACTCACTTGGCCATCGATGCAAAGCTCTGACCATGCCCACGATAATTTGTAAATGTTAAACATCCATACACTGGTTCCACCATCTATTCATTATTGGTTAAACAAACATTTTATGGTAGGCTTTGTTTTGTATGACAGATGGTGCAACAAAGCTTATAGACTGTAGGTGCTGCTCGTGTTTGTTTTCCGACATGGCAGACTGGTGGAAAAAAAGCCATAGTGCTTTCAGAATAATGTAGAAATTCAATAAATTTTTAATAACCCTAATTCATACAACTTCGGCGTTGATTATGAGGTGTCTTCAAGGGAATACGACAGCGACAAAGAGGCCATGTTGCTTGTTAAACAATTATCCTAATAAAAATCAAACTAGCACAACTTCTAGCCTTTGCGTGAACCTTCAGATTAAAATATTTGTAAAATGGTTCGCAAAATATCTCTAATAAATATCATTTGAATTTAATGCCCGCTAATGCGTTATGTGGACAGAAGTTGAATTGGTTGCACATCAAAAAAAACACCAGGCCCCCAAATGGTTAAGAAAATGGCTAACACAGAAAGAAATGACAGAGCTGTACAAGTACACACAATACCTTTGGTCTGGGCGAAACCTTGAGTCAGTTGGAGGCAACAGTTTAGCCACTTGTGGGTCAAGTTCATTGAGTTCAATGGCAAACCGTGTGAAACCATAGTACATCTCATAGTCCTCGGGCATCGCTCCTTGGTTGGCAACAAAAAAAGAAAATATCTTTTGACTGCAACCATCACAATGTGTTTGTTTAACATGTTTAAACATCTCGAGTGAGCAGGCATCTTGTGCAATGCAGTTTGTAATTGCCCAGAAGAGATATAAATATATATATATATATATTTGCCCAGAAGAGCTACAGTGCTTCACAAGGAGTCAAAAGAGTCAAACAGGAACTTATTCATGCCCTTTGGAAGCAGTGTCAAAATCCTTGTTCACTCCTGATGACATCGCTGTCAGTGCAGTGACATTGTGAGCGGAATGGCAGTTTCAACGGTCATGATAAACTCTATGGAAACTGGCTATGCAAGTCGACACAGGGTATTTTACAGTATGTTTGTTGTAAAGAAAATCGAGTGCAGTACTAACCACAGGAACAAGTTTGTGCCCTGTAGTGTGAATGTCATCTATAGATTCCGCTGAGTTGTGGCAACGTGTACGTTGGACAAACAGGCCGCTGCATTAATATTAGATTATTAGAACATGCCAATTCCCTAGATGATTCTAGAGGACAGCATCTTCCTAAGCATTGCAAGACCTGCAGGCATGACGGCAAAGTTTGTACCCCACTTTTCGGCGGGACTAAGATGGTCGGACGCGCTAGGGATAAGAAAGAGCGTGAAATAATCGAAGCTTTAGAAATCACGAGATTAGGGCCAGATAAATGTGTTAGTGAGGCTTCCATACATTTGTACCGCAAGGAGTTGGCGTTTCTAGGCTCGACTACATGATAGCGGCATTGGTCTTTGTGGTTGGTGCGCATGTGTTCTGTTGTTGGTAGGAAAGAGGCGTTGGAGCATTAAACCAGTTGTTAGTCTGCGCCTGTGTTGTGTGGTTCTTTCTCTGTCTTGTCCTTTTTTTGCGCAGTTTTTCTTTGTTCTCATAAAGGCTCCTGGTCCTCCTCCGCGCGAAGGACGATGCCAGCAACGAAACACCGGTGAGCTGCTCCCTATACGCACATCTTGGTACTCAAGCGACGCGACCCCTTAACGTTTGAGGCCATGGCGTCATTTGTAATTCAACCGCCGCATGCCTTCAACTTTTCGTCGCTGAACAAGCGGCCAAAGTGGAAACAAAGATTTGAATGTTTCCGAACCTCTTCAGGGTTGTGCGTTAAGCCCAAGAACCATCAAGTAGATGTGCTACTCTACATCATGGGCGAGCGAGCCGAGGAGATTTATGCCACTTTTGCTCTCTCTGAAGAGAACTCCAAGAAATTCGACGGAGTCGTGGAGCAGTTCAACAAATATTTTATCCTGTGATGCAACGTAATCTTTGAACGAGCCAGATTCAACACCAGAGTGCAACAAGACGGTGAGTCAGCCGAAGATTTCATTACTGCGTTTCACACACTTTCGAAAGACTGCGAGTTCAGCGCTCTTCGAGAAGAGTTCGTGTGCGACCGCCTCGTAGTTGGCATAAAAGATAAGCAGCTATCCGCCAGGCTACAGCTCGATGCAGACCTCACTCTTGAGTCCGTCCGCCAGGGTGGTATTCTGTAAGAGTCCACCTGGTGGACTGTCCATTTTGGCCGCTGCTGATTGGCTGCAGCTGTACGAGCGAGGAGGAGATGAATGGCCCTAGCCAATCAGCTGCGGCCGAAATGAAAATGGACAGTCCACTAGGTGGACTCTTACAGAATACCGCCCCAGATCGAGAGCGTCCGTAAGCAACAAGTCGAGCTCCACCAAAAAGTGCCATGTGTGAACAAAGTTGCGTCCGGTCCCCATTCCACTAGTGCTTCGAAACAGGACAAAAGCAGCAGCTATTCACGTGGGGCAAACAAGCCATCTTCATCCTCCTGTAAAAACAGCATGCAGAAACCATGCCGTTGGTGCGGTCAAGAGTGTCACCCTCGTACTCTGTGCCCAGCATGCTCAAAAGTCTGCGGGAATTGCCGGAAAAAGGGCCTCCGTATGCATGTCGCGGCGCCTCGATTGTGTCGAAATGCAACAAGTCAATTTAGAAGCAGGATTCCTCGGAGTAATCAAGACGTCGGATGCTGGAACGTGGGAGGCAGCTCTTGGTTCAAGGTCACACTCTTGGTTCAAGGTCAGCCAGTAGATTTCAAAATTGACACTGGCGCCGATGAAACAGTCGTCCCGAAGCAAGTATTCCAGACGCTCAAGGACAGACCTTTTCTCCCAGCTCCTCCTCGCCAGCTACATGGTCCAGACGGAAAGCTTCTTCCAGCCGCAGGAGTGGCACAACTTGAGCTCATCTACCGCGACCGTACGGCTACTCAGGATGTCTACGTCTTAGATGAGGTCTGCACTCCGTTGCTAGGCAAGCCAGCGATCAAAGAACTCCGGATGTAGACATTTGTAAATGCCATTGCTGAGAAACTGAATCCGAAAGAAGAATTTCCAGTGTTGTTCCAGGGACTCGGCAAGCTGCACAAGGAACACTGAATTCAGCTGCAAGCAGGAGCGAAACCTTTCGCGCTCAGCTCTCCAAGGAGCATCCCAATTAATTTATACGAAAGGACTAAGTTGGAACTACAAAGAATGCAGAAAGTTGGCGTCATATGACCTGTTGACGAGCCAACTGAGTGGTGTGCACCAATGGCAGTCGTCCTAAAGCCCTCCGGAGACGTGAAAATCCACGTGGACTTCACAGAACTGAACCGGCACATTCTGAGAGAATGGCATCCTATCCCTTCCGTGGAGCACACTCTTGGACTTCTTCATGGAGCTAAAGTGTTCTCCAAATTGGACGCTAACTCTGGATTTTGGCAAATTCCACTTTGTGAAGGTTCTAAAAAGCTCACCACGTTCACCTCACCTTTTGGACGCTTCTATTTCAACCAGTTGCCTTTTGGAATTGCGTCTGCTCCTGAACACTTTCAGAAACAGATGTAATTTATTTTGCAAGGCATCAGTAGGGTTGTCTGTCACATGGACGATATCTTTATCTGGGGTTCGAATGAGCATGAGCACAATGAGACACTCAGAAATGTGCTGCAGCTCTTCGTCAAGGCTGTAGTGACATTGAATGAAACCAAATGCTTGTTTAATGTCCAGCACCTCATGTTCCTTGGACACTGGCTAGACGAAGACGAAATACGACCCGACGGAAAGAAAGTTGAAGCCGTTATGGAAATGGAGAGCCCAAGAAACAGGACCGAGCTGCAGGGAATTCTCGGAATGGCAACATACCTCGCTATATTTGTTCCCAATCTCTCTGAAGTCCTGCAACCACTTAATCTTTTGCTGTCAAAGAAGCAAAAGTTTGTTTGGGATGCTCCACAACAGCAGGCGTTCAACAAATGGAAGTTGGTGCTCTCGTCTCGCCCTGTCCTTGGAGTGCACGATCCATCGAGAGAAACGATCGTCACTGCAAATGCATTGTCCTTCGAACTTGGTGCATTAGTCTGGCAGAAAAAAACGAATGGTAAGTTTTTTGTTATCGCTTATGCTTCACGATTACTCTCAGAGACCGAGAAGCGTTACGCTCAATTCGAGAAAAAGGCTCTTGCTTTAGTCTGGGCATGTGACAAATTCAGCGATTATCTTGTCGGCAAGCTGTTCAAGCTGGAGACGGACCATAAGCGGTTGGTTCCCAAATTCACATCAAAGAGCCTTGACGACCTGACACCCAGATTACAGAGGTTAAAGATGACAATGATGCGATACCAGTACAAGATTGCATATGCTCCAGACAAAGACCTTTTAGCCGCAGACAGCTCTTTCCAGAGCACCTCTCTAAAAAATAGAAGACACCGAGCTCAAAGAAAACATGGAAGCTTTCGTATGCTCTTTAAAAACCTCTTTTCCCATATAGGAGCACTGCCTTCAATGGTTAAAGGCATCCCAACAAACAGACCCTGCTTGTGCACAACTTTTCCAGTGGAGCAAGAAAAAAAAAAGTGGCCCTCCAGGCAAGATTTACCAAAGGACCTAAAACCCTTCTACGAGCATCGACACCAGCTCACTCTGGAGAACGATTTACTCCTTTACGCTGCTCGAGTTGTCGTCCCGGCCTCTTGCCAAAACGAAGTCCTATGACTCTTATATGAAGGACATTTCGGCATAACAAACACTCTTGCTCGAGCCAGAGATTGTGTCTGGTGGCCCACTATAGGAGCTGATGTCACGTCCCTGGTGAAGCAATGTCAGCAATGCATCGAAACAACAAGTAACAGGAAAATGCCACTAAAAAGTTCCAAATTTCCAGAAAGACCCTAGCAACACATTGCAATGGACTTGTTTCACTATAAGAGCCAGTGGTGGTTGATAGCAACAGATTATTATTCAAGATACCCTGAACTGGCTCGGCTCGAGAAGCTTACGTCAGCAGCTGCAGTCAACCACTGCAAGTCACTTTTTGCATGCCACGGGATTCCTGAGGAAGTGGTTTCCGACAACGGCCCGCAGTTTTCATCGACTGAGTTTTCACTCTTCGCTCAGGACTATGCCTTCAAGCACATTACCTCTAGCCCTCACTATCCTCAGAGCAATGGACTTGCTGAGGCTGCGGTAAAAATAATCAAGACTTCCATGGCAAAGACGAAAGACCCTTACTTGACGCTCCTAGCTTACAGGTCAACTCCTTTGAAAAATAGGTATAGTCCTACAGAACTACTGATGGGTCATCGGCTAAGAACCAAGCTTCCTCTTAGTTCCAGCAAGCTGACACCCCAACTGCCAGATCAAGAGAGCCTTCGGAAGTTCGAGGTACAGTACCGGAAACGTCAAAGGCAAGACTTCGACAGACGTCACAGAGTCCGCGACCTGCCGGAGCTATTCTACGGAGACGACGTCTGGTTGACAGAACTCAAGTGCAAAGTGACAGTACAAGCCCCAGCCGATGAGCCTCGGTCCTACTGGGTTAACACCGACACTGGTGCTGTACGCAGGAACAGGACCCAGCTAGTTCGCTATTCCCCTGCTAAAACCAATGCAGAAAGTGTTTGTATCAGTGACGGTGTAGCAGACGCCCGTTCGTGTTGCCAAGACACTTTCCACATACATACTAGAAGTGGGATGTGCGTGAAGCCGCGTGCTGCAGCGAACTTCGCTTGCTCTGTTGGGGAGATGTTGTATACGCTGCCATCTAGTGAAAACAGGGAGACATAGTTCCCCGTGACTGCGCGTGGTCGGCAGTCTGGCAGCGCGTGCTCTTCTTCTAGAGATAGAACACATCTGAGAGACCATGAAATGTATGTGTATGTGACTCCTAGTCTGGCTGTTTCGCTCTTCCTTCCTGGCTACAACACAGTCGATGCTTCGCCTTTCAGGCAAAACTTTATCTTTTTTTTACTTCAGAATGAATATCTGTATTCTAAAAGTGGTACAGTGCAAATTGTTGTGCTGTACCAGTTTTAGAATGCAATACCAACTCACCCAATCCTCAACCCTAGGGAATATCTGTATCTTTTTGCACTTTTGTTTCTTTAATTTGAGGGCGCCATCTGATGATGGCTGCGGGCACTAAGGGCGGTCAGCTATGGCATCCACAATTTACGGCACTGCGCTACACAATACACCAATCTCGGGTGCCATGAATCACACCAATGCACTGCTCTCGGTGCGAGCTGCACCGCATGCACTGGCGCTCATAACCCCGCTATTATGGCCTGACCTTCTTGCAATTTGTAAGTGATTACTGAATGATGATGATTAATGATACGATATTATCCACCAGGAATGCTCTAGGAATTTGTGAAATTATTTTTACTGCTGAGACTCAAATTAATGAAATTTGCGATTTAACAAAGTTTTTCTCTGTACGTCCAATTTCGTTATGTCAAGGTTCAACATGCAAGTCTCTTATTACCACAGGAGGACTATCTGATGGTCACCAACTTCAAATGCTCAAAAGTACTACTAACCTGCCCACCTCTGGATGGGACACATTGAAAACTGTACTAACAGTGCTTCCACTTCTAAAATGACAGCAAGCTCGTGTGTATTTACAAATGAGGTA
The DNA here is from genome assembly GCF_038994185.2 of Dermacentor albipictus. Classification (NCBI taxonomy): domain Eukaryota; kingdom Metazoa; phylum Arthropoda; class Arachnida; order Ixodida; family Ixodidae; genus Dermacentor; species Dermacentor albipictus. The sequence goes on from NC_091821.1 coordinate 235,585,860, forward strand.
GCATGGTTGTGCCACAGGTACAGGCAATGCATGAATGAAAAGCTCTGGAGAAGGTGGTCAACTTAATTGAACCAAAAGCCGTTGTTCTTTCTCTTTGATTTTGCTCCAAAGTGAAAAAAAGATCAGTAGGCTCAGGTTCAGCTCTCGTTTGCACAAAAATAAGCATTCTTTTCTTTCTTTTCCCCGGTTTAGTTCTAGTTTGATAACCTGGCAGAGAATTGTTACAGCTCGCACAAATAACATCATAGAAAACACACTAAAAGATTAACAAATTAAGTCACATTGGCAGATTGCCCCTCTGGAACAGCAAAAGGTCAGTCTTAGTGACTCAAGGCTTGGTATGCTGCTTAGGACGTGAAAATTAAAGATGGGGAATGATGTCACTTTCAAATTCATGCCCCAGCTCCGTGTCACGTCACAGATTTCTTGGCAACACCTGGCTCAAGCTAGTTACTAATCTCTCACTCATAAGAAATAATGACATTACATTTGAAAATAATAAACACTCAGCCTGTCAACTTCCTTGTGTGCATGAAGGACCTAAATATTTGAAAATACGATGAAATAAACAAAAAGTTTAGCCCTTATTCTTTCTGCTAATATGCAGTTTTTCTGCTGAAGAAATGGAGAGGGCTTTTTGACAGGTTAATGTGCCAGTCCACACACGCATTTGGACAATGATGCTGTTACATGGCCCATCTATGCAAGACGAAAATCCCTGGCCTTATTAGCAGCATTAAAGTGTGGTGTTTTTGACAATAATTTCCAACGGGATATCTCTGCTCAGATGCTGCTCCTTCCTGGCACATGGTACCAGTGAAGCCATTGTCCCTACACTGCAGTTGAACCCGCATGTGGCATTCCATTTTGTTAGTGCTGTTTTTCAGTGCAGCCAATGAGCGGCAACCTAACACTGTTACCAACTCTCGTAAAATTTATGCACTATTTCCAGTTACTAGAGCATATCTAAGCTCTTCATTTTATTCACCCTCATAAAGAGAAACCATGGGTCTTTTGTAACAAGAAGTACGAGACAAGAAGCTGTGGCAAGAAACATTTCTTTGTACAAGAGCAGAAAATGCCCAAGTTGGTAGAGGGTTTGAAAGAAAGCCCACACAGTGTAAATAACTAGCTTTTTCAGCCATTTAAAGATGTTTCGCAATAAATTATCACTGCCAATGTGAGTATTTCTCTTCTGAAGGGGTGGCAAAGATTCAGGCCCTCAAAACTGCAATTGCAGGAGCACCTTGTCACTGTTATGTTCTTTATTCTGTCATGCCAGCAATGTTTCTCACACAGAAGCACCTTTGGTCACAGTTCAAACACACAACTTAGACTGTGGCGAGCTTCGCTCATGAAACATTTAGCAAACTCTTGCCACTTGTGGAAACAACATGCCCTTTCGCATCAACAAGGGTCTCCTAATCTATAAGTCAGTCCTTCTGTAGTTCAGCTTCGATTTTGTGAGGTGTGATTGGCGAGCATGGGGAAAGGTCTGACTAGTCAGGCCATCTCCTGGCATGGCATTCACGCCTTGGACACTTGACCATTAATATTCTGGTGTTTCCCGTGCCAAAACCACAATCTGATTATAAGGCACACCATAAAGGGGGGTTCTGGATTAAGTTTGACCACCTGGAGTTGTTTAATGTGTGCCCAATGCACGGCACACAAGCATTTTTGCACTCCACCCCCATCCGAATGCAGTTGCTGTGGCCGAGATCGTACTCGCCACCTTGAGCTCAGCAGCGCAACACCATAGCTGCAGGGCTACCACGACGGGTAGCTTGACCATCAGTACTGCTGTACGCAAGGGCACCAGTGATGGTACACAGTGCCTGCTCAAGACCCGTACTGACTTCCCCTGCAGTGTCCCTTTAAAAGAAAGCCTACCTTTAAATCTACATTGCAGCAAACAGCAACTGCACCTCAAATGGTGAAATAAGGTGACCACAAGATAACAGCTTACATTGTGTCTTTACTAATAATGTAGTCTCCTTACCAGGCCTCCAGACACACTTTGCTGCAGGAGCAACACCACAGTATATTGCTTCGGTCCACTGCCCTGAGAGGTTGCAAATAACATCTCCCTGCTTGTTGACCACAGTTCCAAAGACTTCATGGCGCTTGTCAGACCAATAGCTGGCCTACAACAAGTCAAAATTATGCAACAGATCAGATGTTTCAGATGCTGACAGAAGGGGGTGTGGGGAAACATTCTCACACAACACAGCTCTACCAGAAGTTGAGTTTCAGGGATGAGTATGAAGGAAAGCATTGAATTCCAAATCATTACAATACAGTCAAACCTTGATATAACGAACCTCAATATAACAAAGTTCGCAATGCAACAAACATTTTTCGTTTCCATTTCTTATTTCCATTGAAATGCACCTATTTATTTCCCTCAATTTACCAGTGTTTTGCACCGCAGTTTCAATGCAATGAAATTTTTCCGTGAGCACAAAAATCAAATTTAGGCAAGTTCTACCACCTGTAAAGTAAAAATATCAAGGGTGTTTGTAGAAATGAGACAGGTATAAAAAGAAGGCAAATTTTGTCCCTCCGTGGTGACCAGATGTTTAAATAACATGTGATGTTTGACATCAAAAGTGATGTTTCAAAGTCCAGAGAGACCTTTTGACACCATTTTGTAGCACCTATTTTGTCCGTTGCAACGCAAGGACATGCTAAGACAGTCATCTCTTTCTTTTTTAATCATGGTACTGGTAAAAATTATGGTTTCTGCAAAAAGTAGTGGTGCACCCCAAGAAAGAAAAGTGCTTTCCCTGAAACTTAAAGCCAAGATGATTAAAGAAGTAGCAGATGGCGAGAAGAAATATATCACTACTGACATGTATGATATATCACTGAGTATGCTTTCAACCATTCTGAAGTCAATCAACGAACATGCCTACGACAACAGAAGTGCTGAATGCTACTGACATTTTGTGCGGGTATGCCGTGCAAGAGCACGAACAAGCACTGGTAGCCATATCAACCTATGAGCGCCACGTAACGCTGATTCTCTTGAGCCTACATCAGGCAAAAAACATATTTTATCACACCGCCATGAAGGGGTTTCTTTGTGCAAAGTTAGCAAAATAAAGGTTTAGAGTTTGTGAAGTCGCTGCATCATTGCGTGCAGCTCACGATAGTTTTCAGTGACTGTACTACACTCGCCGCTCATTTTACTTGGCATGTCTCTTAAAATCGCTTGTAATATCTTCACAAACACACGTACATAAAATGTAATGGAACAGGAAAGCTTTCAAAATACGTGACATCATTTGTGTAACTGAAAGACAAAAAAAATTAAGAGACCATTACGATGCTCTCTAATGCAAAATTTGAGCGCAGCACTATACGTGTTTAATTTCGTGATATATTGGCTGGCGCGGACAATCTGTCTCGTGCGCTACATTGCCCATGGAGCTAATTGCAGCCCGGCTGCTTCGCTGATCTGGAGATCGCAAGAGCCAGCGTGTAAGTTACACATGGGAGCGATTCGCAGAAACTGCCGTCAACTAACCTTCCAGACAACGCACTACTTCAAAGACACACGCTACTTTCGTAGCCATTGTCGCCGCACTACGCTTTCCTTCTCACGCTTCTGCCATACCTTCCTCCACTTTCCGCCTCATGGTTCAGCTGTACCCTCCTGCTCTCGCTTTCCTCCTCGCATCTTTCATCTCCCGCTCCACTCCCCGTTCGCTTTCACCTTTCACTGTGCTCGCTTGCTCGTTCGCTCGGTTATGCTGGCGCCGACGCTCGCCACAGGAATGGCCGCATAAGAGCTGTGTTCTAAAACTTTGATGCAACAAAGCTTGCAATATAACAAAGTTTTTCGTTGCAAGAAAGACCATTATATTGAGGTTCAACTGTATTACCAAGCATTTGTAATGCTTACATATAATTGTAGTAGTATTCGTGTTTACTATATAGACTCGTGTTGTAGCCCCACTCAAATAATTGGGTGCTCTCCCATCATTTAACAAAACAGTTTGTTCAAAAATACTTTGACTCTGGTATGCATGTATGTCTGTGAGTCACCCTGATGAATTTAGGAGTTCAACAAAAGCTGTTTAATTGCTGTGAAAGCTGAACCAAATTCGGATTAGCTGCATTGAGTCACAGCTGTAGTGATAAGCCCCATTACTAAAGCTTTTTCTCCATCAGCATTATTTGCTAAAGAAACACAAAGTGTAAGCATTGTCAATTAGTGTTGGAAGTGCTGTACAAACATATAAGTGGAAAAACCAGAGATGCACATTTATGCTAGAGTGTTAAAACAACACCTGTGCTAATGGTGCCAGTGCTAATGCTTAAATGCGATATGTTATGCAATATATAAAAAACTTAGCAAGAAACTGTACCTTTACGAAAGTCAATTTGCAGGTCACATCATGGGTCAGATCTCGGATTGTCATTTCCCCATACTGATCCACCCACCGCTGGCCACTAAAGATGTTGTGCACACATGTGGTCACCTTGTTCCATTGGTAGTGACTTCCAGAGCTAAACCACAGAAGAATAGAAATGAGTGCAAAGGAAGCAAAAAAGTGTGAGCAACACTGTACCTCAACAACTCGAGGTGAACAGAGCCCACTGGGAGGATCTCCATAGACTTTCCCCAAAATTTGGTTTTGATCCTAACATCTGTGAGGAAAAAAAGAAAGAGAAAGAAACGTGATGTAAGTTGAAGAAAGGCTTGACAGTCAAGCAAAACGACATCCTAAAAGTGAAAAAAATAAGAAAAGAAAATCACCAATGATTACAACACCACCTAATGAGAATTTTGAGTGCAGCTCTTTAGGTGTTTTGAATTTGCAATATATTGTGGCAAAGAACGTGATTCTGAATGAGAGGGTCCTTCAGCAGCAGCACTCAGCCTATGCTCGGGCAGCTCGTTTAGCAGCAGCAGCAGATTAAGCATTTCCACCGGTTTCATAGCTCATTGTTGAGAAAGAAAGTGTGAACAGGCGAACACGTGGCTCGCGCGGAGCGCATTGTGTAGTGGCGGCAGCTCAGGCGAAGTAGTAGCACATGCACAGTGGGTTCAAAGCCCATGCCAATTCTTTTTTTCCATATATGGTATCTGTGAATGTGCTCACCGCAAGCCTGGTCACCGCCGTGGACCACATCTCGACTTCGCTTTCCTCCTCACCCTTTTACCACACTCTTCTCCTCCTCTTTATTTCCCCCTCGCAATCTCTTCGCTGTCGCCATCTTTCTTCCCCCACTGTGCTTTGCATTTGCTCTTTCATCCTTCACTGTGCTGGTTCCCTCGGTTACGCCGAGGGATGCTAACGCTCAACGCAGGAACAGGCGCCTAAGAACTGCACTCTAAAAATGAAGGCTGCCTGAAACATTTACCTTGCCAAAACTTGTAGTTCTTAGACTCTGCGTAGCAGGCAGAAACAGGTGGATGGTGGTTCACCTAAAATAAATAATTAACAGCATATTAGCACTGTGCCCTACTCCTTATTTTTAAAAAATTTTTTTTCTTCCAATGCAGCAGGCGTCCTTTATGACAAACTCTGCCAAGCAAAATTCCTTGACAAGCTGAACAGTCTGAGGACATTCATTCAGCTTCACTGTTATGATGAACTTTTCACAAGACTTTAACGTAACTATAGTCGGGTACAACTTTAGAAAAAATAGGCATTTGCTCCTCAAAGGCAGATGCACACGAGCCTCCACCAATGGGCGGGCACTCTAGACTGACGTCATGAGCCGGACGGCCGGAGACCCCGCCGGTGGAGAAGATGGCCACCCGCGCTTTGAACTGGGCCAGGTCACATCAATCGTGTGCATCTGCTCCTCGTCAGGGCAAATTCCCAAACTGTTTGTGGTGGTCTATCATGCCGGAAGTGTTATTGCGAGCGAGCTTATGATGCACCATTTGTGCTGCATGCATTTATTCTGAACCGTGATCTGGTGAAGAAATATTACAGGGAGCATTGCTGACACTGCGCTACACTTCGCCTGAAAACAGGATCCCGCAGTGACACACCGCTACAAACAAACATCCTGTGTGTTTGTTCCATGGTGTTTTGTTTTGCTCCAAAGTGAAGTTACGACAAGGACAGTTCGCCAAAGTCTGGTACAGTCTAGCCTCAATATATCGAACATGAATATATCAAATTATTGCATGTATCAAATACTTTCTATATCACCTGCAAAATCGCATGCATATTTAATTTTTTATTTCGAACGGGGTCGGATGTAAAATGAATATATCGAACTCCACCATCCCCGACAATTTGAGCTCTGTCGACAGGCGGCGAGCTTTCCCGCAACATCCTCAAAGATAGCGGTGGCGCGATGGGCGTTCCCAACTTCTGCGCACTATAGCTACACACATCGATTGCACCGAAGGCGCCATTTAAATGTAGCAGCGTACGCAAGTGGTGGCGTGGCTAGTTTGACGTCAATGACGCATTGCATTTGCCGCACTGACACCTCCTCGGTGCTGTGCTCTGCGCCTGTCGTGCCTCGTGAGGAATGGCGGTTTGCTTCCACAAAGACGCACGACACAACACATTCACTGGACTCACTCATAGACCTCCATGGCACATGTCACCTAATACTTTGTTATTGACAGTGTTTAAAAATGCTTCGATTTATGGACGTGAAGAGAGAGAGGGAGAGAGAAACTTTATAGAAAACAAAATTTGAGGTCTCATGGTTGGGGCCACTGGCGTGAGCGGCTTGCTGGGTGGTCTAGGAGAGCCAGTTGGCTATCCTGATCATCGTCCATAAGCCACGCCCCCCACTGCCTATAAAAATTTTTTCTTTTTAGTTGTGTGAAATTTATATGTGTCGGTCTGTTTTGGCACATCCACATGATGTGTGGTAACGCTGGGGTCTCACCGCACCATGGGCATTCGTCAGTGTGTAATATGTGGGGAATGTGGCTAATTGTATGTAGGTATGGGTACATGTGTGTTCGAAGTCGGCGCCAACTCCTTGCCTGTTGACTGTTTCAATTTGGGTGCGGGCATCCATATTGCCTCCAATCCTCTCTTTATTGTTCAAGGATGTCATAAGGAGTAGAGGGTGGCTCGACACTTAAGAACATGGAGATCGGAGCAGAATTAGCAACCAAACGAAGACGCTGCCGAGGTTAAGCCCACAAGCGCTGATTTTGCCCTTCTACATCGCTACTGCGGCACAACAGAAGGCACCAGCCTATTGCTTGAGGATCATTTAGATTATGTTGAAGACACCATGGTTAAGCAAGTGACTGCCAATAAGAAGCAGGCTACACTGCTGCGCAATTTCAGCCAAAGAAAAAAATACTTTGTGCGAAGCCTCAAGTGAGTATTTACTGCGCCACGATTGGTTCAGTCATTGATTTGTACAAGTTCTTTACACAATCTTTACGTGATTTTATGTATTGAATTCTGGCTACATCAAACTATTTCACGATCACCGTGCTGTTCGATATCCTAAGGTTCAGCTGTACCTACTGTATACGGCGGGTGTGTTCGTGTACTGTGTCGTGTTTTTCGTCAGATGGAGTGCAGTGACGGAGAAAAACCATTATAAAGCGAAATGAGAAAAACGTATGTGAATGAAACAAACCTACGAGTGTCTCAACAGAAAAAAATTGCAAAAGCAACCTCCAACACAAAGGTTCATTGCTGCCAGCTCAATGCAAACGATCGTGGCCAGCAGTGTTATAAGACAGCCAAGCGTCTAGCGGCGTCGTTCGAGTGTTGTGTAGCATCGTTGATTGATTGCTGTTCATTAGTGCTAACAATCAGTGACTAACACACACTGCTTGAGCGAATGTCATTGAATTAGTAATGGTCAGATGTTTGGTCACAGTGTTTGTTTCCTTATTGTCAGCCCCAGTACCAAGTCGTATAAAAGTATGACCATTAAACTAGTGCATTTACAAGGGACCTTGGCATAAATTCACGTCGCTGTGTGGACTCTTTGCTCACTGCACGCGCCAGCTGTAGAACGCCTGCTATGACACAATACCGTATAAGGTCTGCTGCCAGCGCTCGATATGCTTTCCTACAACACAGCTCTGAGCTGCTTTTAAATTCTCGTGATATGCTGCTACTGAAAATTCCTATGACAGTGTTAAGGCAACAGTGCAAAAAAAATAAAAAATAAAACAAGACAAGGTAGGCACAGCAGCTTGTGAATCGACTCCTAATACCGCTGCCCAAGTCTGTTTGTAAATGTGTGTGCATGTTTTTTTGTGTTTGTGTATATTTTTTATTTCCCCCATTCCTTCATATCTGAGATTTTCTTAGTTTTCATGTTTCTGCGCATGTGTGGAAACATGTGCCTGCTTCCATGCATGCTTGTGTTAATCCTTATTTCTGTTCTTCTATTTTATATTAGCATTTGTTTTTGTAAGTTTTCTTTCAGCTATGTCTTTTTCCATAATTTCATTAACTCATCTAATTCAAAACACCAGGTCCTGTGAACAGCAGGGCTGGCCTGTTAATCTAAAGGCTTTCTCTCTTGTCTACCTTGTCTTCTCAATTTGCCTCCTCATTGTGTTTTCTGTCCTTGCTTCTTGCGTTGTTGCCACAATGTGACTCACCAACTTACACAAAAGGAAGTTGTATCACCTATGACAACAGAAAAGTTTGTAAAAAACTTTTCTGGTTATGCTTTTCTGGTTTCTGGTTATGGTTTCTGGCATGCTGTTTGTAAAAAACTTTCGTATTTTTATGCATCAGTGCATGCAGCAGCTCGCCAGAAGTGTACATGAAAGGGTGCCATATTGTAAAACAGCACTTAGCTATGTTGTTGCATATTTCACACTTCCAGTCTTAGTAAACAGAGAATTTCGTTGCATATCACATATAGTGGCACATATTTTCAACACAAATAACACTGTGCAGTGGTGTGTCATTTACTGTCTGATGCTTTCAACTTTCATCGTTACAAAGGCATTTTTCAGTGAATGAAGCCTTGCAAAACAGTGCACTAAGAGCTTTTGAAACTTTCACCATTTATTACTTTACAAATTTCATTGTCTGCATCTTGCCGTTGGTTAGCCTACGGCTTGTGCAGTGAACAAAGTGCCTCAGTAAGACACATTCAACTTTACTCAGCATTTTTTGGTACAAAAATAGCTAGCAGAGTTATTCAGGATAAATAATTATGCTTGCATTCACCTTTCTTTCCCAGTCAGACAAACAAATTAGACAATGGTTATGACATGACTGTGATTTGAAGTGCAGAATGCTAACGGTATCTTTGAAGCGTGCTCCGAACTACTGATATTTCACCAAGGGGCCATTGTTCTCTTGTTCAAATACTTGCTTAAGCCAGATAAACAAAATAAACAATGGAACCACATGAATGTGCATGGGCATGCAAGCTGCTAACAGTGGCTGTCAATTTCGCATTGACTACTGCTGTTTCCCCTACAATGGCTACAATATGACTGCACTTGAAGTGCAGACAGCTAACAATGCCTTTCAAGCATGCCCCCTACTACTGTTATTTCACCAAGAGTTCCGTCGAGCTCCACAGTGGCTGCCCGAATGCGTATTTTAGGCCTCACTAAGCGAACAATGTTTTATAATTGTTCTTTTAGTCTCATTACTTGCCTGAGCTAGATAACCAAAATAAACAATGCAACCACATGAATGTGCTTTGGCATGCAAGTTGCTAACAGTGACTGTCAACTTCGCGTTGACTACTGCTATTTCACCAACAATGGCTACGACGTGACTGCGCTTTGAAGTCCAGACTGCGAAAGGTGCTTTTCAAGCATTCCCCAACTACTGTTATTTCACCACGGGCCCCGTCAAGCAATATGATGGCTGCTCGATACAGGATTTTAGGCCTTCTCACTTTGGCAATATTCATCTCAACAGGCTGTAAAGAAAAACGGCGGCAGCACAACTACCTGAAAACAGGCCGCCTAATAGGGGCATGCCACTATGCTTGCATTGCTATTATTTGTTCCAAGTGGCATAATGAAATTACCAATGACTGTGCTGTGGAGTAAACTGAGCTGAAAGTGCATTTTTGTTATTGCTTGGCAGCATGTACTGGCCTTTAGGTGCCCGTCAACTCGGCAATGGCTGCCCGAATGAGCATTTGGGCTTCACTAAGCTAATGATGTTTTATAATTGTTCTCTTATTTGCATTACTTGCCCGAGCCAGATAATCAAAATAAACAGCGCAACCACATGAATGTGCTTTGGCGTGCAGGCTACTAACTGTGGCTGCCCAAATTACGTAGTTGTCTAGTGTCTCCTTCCTTCGTCCGTTGTTTTATTTGGCGCCTTCGTTGTAATCATGCCCGAATTAGCATTTTGGGCCCCACATAGTTATTCAGGGTTAGCAATTGTGTTTGCATTTAATTTGCCAGCATTTAAGCATGTTTCCATGCCAGCAGATAAATTGAGCACGATGTGAGCAAGACGTTGCTTTTTCAGAATTGAGCTTTCATTAATTAAAAGGAATATGCCATCAAATGATCTGCTTAATTATTTGAGAGGTCACGGGATGAATGGTTGGCTTCTGCGAACCCACTGGCAAAATTTTGTTAGCCCTAATAAGGGCCGTTCTTTTGTTAGTAAGAAATCGTTATGCTTCGTCAAGTGGCTCAATGCTGGACAGCTCGCAGTCGGAATCACTTTCTTCTGTGTCATCTTCACCCAGTTTGATGACGATGGGTTGGATGTGGTCACTCCCAGATGTGCCAAGTCTGAACTTTGCCTCCAGGTCCAACATGTAGTGAATGTTCTTCCTCCAGTATTCTGCCATTACGTTTTTGATTTTTTCCCTCAAGACATCTTCGACTGTGGACAGCTTGAAGTCTCTGTTGTGTGCAGCAATGCCATTTTTGACATTTGCCCACACGAGCTCAATTGGATTAAATCCATTTTGAGCTCGAAAAACAAGTAGTTGATGTTCCGTGCACATGGTAAAGCAGTGCAAAAGCCATGCAGAGTTGCTCTTTCTACTTTTGTACCTTGCAATGAAGCTAAAAAGACGACAATGTGCAGCGTTGTAGAAGGCACGGGGTTATTTTTCTCGTGCGATTTGGCATGTGCTGTAGCATTCCAATCACAAGAGCTCTACCAAACCAGTCATCAAAGATACAAAAGTCTTATTTATACCGAGAATCATGTGTTTTAGAAGTGCTATTTTTTGAGCGGGACTATTTCTTTAGTCGCAGAGGCAATCGGCTGTCACGCTTCGGTCATCTGGGTGGGGCCTCTCCCTGTCTTCTAAATTTGTACCCAACTATAGGTGGACTAGTTCAAATGTGTATTTTGGAACAAACAGCACTAACCTAAGGACAAGGAACCAGAAGTGCCATGTGCTTCATCTTCTCATTCCTTAGCTATAGTTTAATTCTGTTTGTTCCCAAACTCTGATAAACTGAAATCCAAGGTACATCTTAAAGGAACACTAAAGGCAAATACTAAGTCGACGTGGACTGTTAAAATACCATTCCAGAAACTTCACAGCACTTGTCTCATGCCAAGAACAGAATTAGTTTACGAGAAAATTGTGTGTGAAGAATCCGAATACCTTTATCACAATTCAAATCTCCCGCCACCTAACCGGGGAGTGGTGACATTCGATACGCCATCACCGCTTGCTGCTGTCGGTGAGTAAAGCGGCACCAGACAGACGGCACCATGGCTTTCTGCGCAAAACTCAAACACGTGGCCATAAAGAAAGTGAGCAAAGACAGAGCGTTGGATTCCCCGCTGCAGCTGCTCTTGGTCAAGTGGCGTGTACCATTAGAGAGTCCCGCTACATCACATCAATTGCAGCTTGTGTGAGTTTCGCAAGCCAGCAAAACCAGCACAGGACTACACTGTAAGAAAACTACTAATAGTAAACACAAAAGCGCGGGCAGTGCGGAGTGGAGAAAACGAAACCTTCTGGCCACCCATGTCGTCGTCAAGGGTAGCGCCAATGAGTTCTTTTTCTAAAGATCTCGTATTTGAACTGGACAAGTAGCAATTTCTTTCATTTTATTCTGCAATAAAATGTTTTTATTAGGAGTGGTAGAGTACCAGTGACAGAATGCTAATGACGAGGGCCTTCATCATTGGGCTAGCACTTGAATGTCCTGGGGAGTCTCTAATCATGTCTTGCATCTATCTCAAGTTATCGATTACTACAGCTCTGTTTGTGATAATATTGACGCGTCAGAGGTTCTTGAGCACCAATCTATCACTTTAGCTTGACTTAATATTTGCCTTTAATGTTCCTGTAAAGGAAGTGTAGTGTACATAAGTTCTGGGAAAAAAATATACTCATCAGGCTCTGCTACTACTATTCATTAAGGCAACAACAAGGTCATACAGAAAAAAATCATCACCTGCTCTGCAATGAACCGGAAACCCTTGTCCTCTCGAATGCATTCATAAGTTTCTCCAAGCAGTGGATTGAAAGGTTTGTACCCAGCTCGATGATAGGATGAGCTGTAGCCAGAGACTGCAAAGGCAGCTATACACACCTAGACCAGCAGTCAATGAAAGCAAGTATATTTGTTTAAAATACAACCAGAATCACACAACAAACCACCCCTATGTGATTAATTATGCTCCTACCAAACATTCTATCTTACAAATACCTGAGCATGCACATGACATCAACACTATTATGGACAACACATATTGACACCATCTGCTCTAATGCTTCACATACTTTTGCATATTTAAATTGTAAACTGAAAACTGCATCACTTGAAATAAGAAAAACTAGCATATCTAACATTTGTACATCCATCGCTAGAATATGCATCACCTAGCTCGCACCCTTCCCAATCATATGTCACCTCTGACCTAGAAACAGAACAAAACCGTGCTGCTTGGTTTATAACCAGTACTCACGTGAAATCAGCTAGCCACACTAAAGCTTACATTTTAATTACCATTACTTGTCTTTAATTACTCTTGTCTCTGCTTGCTTCACTCGTTTTTTGACCATCCGCACCACAGGCATTTTTTGTTAAATCCACCTCTAAATATGTCTTCCCACTTAAACCACAGTTGTCCTGTAGCATGCATTATTACTCAGACATATGAATTAAACCCTAATTCTTGCTGGACGCAATAACCCACTGGAATAGCATTGCAGAAAATAGTTTAATGCCCTGATCATAAATAATTCCGGGAAATGTTAACTAACCAGCTTACCTAATCTACCGAAACATACTCTTCCCCTACTCTAACACACATTCTCTTTCTTTTTTTTTATTTACCCTACCAACACAACATCTCCGAATTTGAAACAGAGCAGCGCGGTTTTAACGGTCGCTGTCCCCGTCAAAACCGCGCTGCTCTGTTTCAAAGATGGCTTACCAACTCGCCCAAACGTCTGTTTTAACGCTATCTCCCTTTTTGCATTTAAAACAAATTTTTGATGTTAATTCACTCCAAGTGAATACGCTTTGCAAACTCACCGGCTACAATTCGTAAACTGCAATATGCAACTTAAGGTAATTAAAAAGTTAATTAGTCATTTTATAAAGTCGGTTGAAAGTTGAATACGTGTTTCAATTTCTTGTGCAAGTAATGTCCGCCTCTCTGAATTTTCCAGCTCAACGACGAGAATTATGTTATCTGCAACAGGTGATTTTTAAAAATTCTGAGAACTTAATAATGAATTTCAGCATTGTCATTTGTTGGGCGTGTTGGTAAAATGACTTGGAAAGCGTATTTAGCGCCAACGAACAAGGGCAGAAGGGAGACAACACCACAATGCACTAACTTCAACAACCTCATTTTCAGGAAACACCCACCTATTTAACCCATGCACAGTGGTGCTGCCTCATAATTTTTTGGATGAGGTGGCACTACTGTGCATGGGTTAAATAGGTGGGTGTTTCCAGAAAATTAGGTTGTTGAAGTTAGCACATTGTGGCATCTTCTCCCTTCTGTCCTTGTTCGCTGGCGCTAAATACCCTTTCCAAGTCACTTAAAAATGATCACCTTATATACTGTAGATGCCATATTTTGCCAAATCCAAACAGTCTGAATTTTAAATCTTATAACCTCCACCACAAGAAATGTGATGAAACTTACCAAGTAGGCATTAAATTTTATTACACTACAAATGATATTGGTCTCGATGTTCTAAGCTTTTCCGTATAAAAATGACAGTGCTTGTTTGTGCTTAGCAATATCATTTTGTCTGATTCAAATCTAGTTAGCACCTTTCACTTCCATTGATTTCACAGCCATGATGAAACGAAAAGAGAAAGAAGAGTAGTGCTTCATTTAAGAAAATACTACATAAAAATCTGCAAGAAAAAAATTCTACACAATTATTGTTTGTGAAAAGAAGGCCAAATCGTGTAATACTAGTTTAGGAGAAGCATGAGACTGAGCACTTCAGCCGGCATGATTAAATTAGATGAAACAAAAGGTAAGTCAACAAAAGCAATAGTAATACGTAAGTTGTGCTCATTATTAAAACACCATTCCAAAGGCTAAAATTTTTTTGCTCTTCCAAAATGGGAGCCACATGCAGTATTAGCCTACATAATTTCATGCGACCGTATTAGACAGACAGGACAAACTATTAATGGATTAACTCGCCCAAGTTTCCCTGGTCAGGCAGCCCAATAACATACTCACCATTCGATCAAAATGGTCTTCAGTTGCAGCCGCTTTATCTAACAGGTCACTATATTCCAGTTCCTCACACAGTCTCTACAGAAAAAATAATAATAAACCTGTAAGGTTTTTTGCAATAAACAAGCATCCCTGCATGTAAACATAGAAGAAGACATGCTCTTGTGCTTTTTTCCATTGTATAAAAGCTCCAGCTGACTACACTGTTATATTTATTTGCCATTCTAACAGCACTAATCAGAATGCACAAACTAATTTGCTAGTTGCGAAATGATGGAGATTAATACACAAGGTGGGGACTTTTGCTGTTGCATATGGTGATACAAGGACACAGACATCATATCCTGCAATTCTGCAAAAATGACACCACAAACAAGAATGCCCAATGACAGCAAAATTCAATGGAAAAAGCAGTGTGTTGTTTATGCAGGAAATTTCAGCTTCAGCACCTAGAAGCAATAACGATAGCATATGACATACATAAATAGTTTTGACAGTGGCTTATGCTGTAAATGATGCAATCATCATCAGCGGCAGCAGCAGCATATTTTATGTCCACTGCAGGACGAAGGCCTCTTCCTGCGATCTCCAATTACCCCTGTCCTGCGCCAACCAATTCCAACTAGCGCCTGAAATTTCCTAATTTCATCGCCCCACCTAGTCTTCTGCCGTCCTTGACTGTGCTTCCCTTCTGTTGGCACTTATTCTGTAATCCTAATCGTCCACTGGTTATCTAACTTGCGCATTACATGACCTGCCCAGCTCCATTTTTTTTCTCTTCATGTCAATCAGAATATTGGCTATACCAGTTTGCTCTCTAATCCAAACTCTTTTTGTCTCTTAATGTTATGCCTAGCATGCGATGCAATAATTAACCATAACAATAGTAGTCCCACTTATGTTAGACCTGACTATTTCAAAAAACAAAAATATCCCTTTCAAAGTTCCATGCTAATATATCATCAAAGCATTATGGCCATCTATATATTACGAAACTACCCACTTTCTTTCTTTGCATTGCAGCAGTAGTTTGATTATCTTTGGGCTTGAGCATAAGCAATTCATTATAACCATACACATATTGTCCCCTAAGAGTGCACTCTGGTGCTACTGTTATATTTGCACAAAACAAGTTTATGAATTCTGGCTCATTTGTAGCATAAAACAAAGGGAGCAGTAAAATAGCGCAACTTCCACGTTCAAGAGTGTGCCCTCACTATATGCTCAATGCCAATGATGCAGATTCATTGTCATCTACTGACCAGTGTTTACAAGCACTTGTCCTGGAACCATTCAAAAGGTGTCTGCAGTGCAGTGCATTGAAATCAAAATTATTGAAATTGAGCAAGCATAAATCAGCAGGAAAAGCTGCAACACCAAAGCTATCATGTATTCTGTCTGCTCCATTTCCATATTGCACATCATATGGGAGAAAATTAAACATACCACACCAGTAAGTAGAATCATTTCTCAAAATTCAGAAGCAGTTCATGGAGCACTCAGTAGGGACTAATGGTTATAAATTATGATCAACCGCTTCAATGCAATAGGTAAACAGTTATTTCTTATATTTAGTTATACAGCTAACGAGAGTGTTGCAATCAATGTCCATCAGAATGATTGCTTTGTTAAAATATCAGCACTGTCAGTACTAACAGACTGTTATCCATGGCTTGTGGTATAGAAGCCTCAAAAAGTACAAAGAAAACATGGACTGAAAACCTACTTTGTACCAAGAAAGCTGCCACACGTATCAGGCCAATAAGTGCATATAAAGCAGATGACACAGCGTGCATCTTGGCACACAGTTAAAAGGAATGTGCAACACACTTCGAGCACTGCATGCACACTTCACAGACATTGCATGAACTCTCCTGAGCCACGTGCCATGGACAATGATGAATTAAGCCAGCCATTTCTGTGTGCCTCAGATGAAACGCTTTGAACAGCACTAGCCAGTTGACACAAAGACCTGCAGTGTTTTACACCAGCTATTTTAGGGAAGACTGCAACTGATCATTAAACATATTGCAGCAGAGATTAAGGGACAATTTCTTCTGCAACACATTATCTGCAACATCAGAATGCAGCAGACGTCAGAATCAATGGGGCAAATACAAATGGTTGGATTAGCTCATTAAAAGTAACTAATTAACCTTATAATCACCACAACGGGGTCCATTATAGCGAAACTGAAGACAGCCATTATCAATTAGAGCATGCTCACTTCTACAAATCTTGTGCCTAGCACCAGTTTTGAGAAATATGCATACTAAATGTGCGGCAAAATACATTGCTGCATTTCTCTGCACTGCAGGAAAATGCAGTGCATAAATGTAACTACAACTGCAATGGATTAATGAAATGTATAATGGAAAATCAGTGCCCATGCACATTACAACCACCACAAGTAACCTGTTAAAGGGCGCTATGTTCAATGAGCATTGATAAAAATTTTATTTACAACCTGACAGCTTCACCACCTTACAGAGGTGTAAGCAACTCAACAAATACAGTACATGACTGGACTAGTGGCGCAAATTGAAGTGCAAACAGTTCACATCAGACTAAAATGTGTCTTTGCATTTGCAACATGTATGATACTGGCATAAATTATTCTTGGATATGGAGCTGTGGGGCTACAATGTGTCTAGTGTCCAGATGCAAAGAATTCAAGTTATTCTAGTCTACTTTTCCCTGCTTGCATTTCAATTTATGCTCAGAGTCCATGAGCAAATTGATTTATAATGAATTTTTTCAAGAAAAGCCTTACTTGTAACATGTTGAGGGGCTCGTTGATGGTCACTGGCATGCTCACTTTAGACAAATCCTTGCCAATGTTTTTACACAATAAGTTCCACAAGCTTGTATCACCTGCATCAGGTTTGGGAGCTGGCAGCTTTGAACGGCGCCCTTGAGACAGCGGCAGGCGGTCGCTGAGATTGCCCTCAACACCAGGTGCATATTCAGTGCCATCATCAGACACCTCACTGCAAAAGCTGCCTTCCTCTTCTTCTTCCTCTGAGGAAGAGCTGCTCAGTGACAACTTTTCAGCTGCATCAAAGAACTCCGATGTTGACAGTGCAGACGAGCTCTCGTGTGACACCGACTGCTGCACAGGTTGATGCACAAGCTGAGGTGAGACATGGGCAAGGTCAGTTAATGTCAAGTTTTTCTGCCAACGGTTCTGCTCAATGGACTAGCTGGACGCTCACACCGAAGCACATGGCTGATCATGACAAGACACTTTTTTCCACATGATTCCTAGGCCTATATTACACTTTCAACACTTTGTACAGCAAGGAAAAGTACAGCACTTAGACCTGTCTTTTTTTCACATTGCTAAGTGAAATTCCATTAAAAGCATGATCCAGCCTTCAGCTTATTTTGGCGTGGACCATCTTGCATCTCTTACCATAGCCAAAACAAAGTTACTGCAAAAGTGAACAAGCAATATAAACATATCCTGAATGACAAAAACATACATTTGCCTCACTTTTTAACTCCACGCTGTTCCCAATGGCATCCCCAATGTTCCACAGCTCAAGAGGGCAAGTACGAGTTCATGCTTTCCAGAGTTACAGCATAAGCAGGATGCATCAATACTACTCGTTACACAGTTTGGCAATGACTAAGATGACACAGTGAGCAAGCTCCAAGTTTCTGACAAAAGCAGTGCATAGAATTTGGCAAGGAGTAGGCAATAAATAGCATGTGCTGCATTAATGTTACGTCACTTGGCAAGTGAAGAAAGCTCACCGTTGGCTCATCAAAACTTTCTGCAGCAGATCCATCAGGTGCTGGGAATGCTGATGGATCGGTGTCTTCATGGATCTTCTTAAGGCAGGTTCGAAGGTCATAGTTCTGCTGAACCGCCTGGAACAAAATGTTACAGGACATGTAGCCTAAATTATAGGCACGTGTGGAAAAAAAAGGAAGAAAGGAAGAAAGCAACTGTGTTCACCTGCGTCAGTGCATTCTTAAGGTTTGCAATCAATGCAACATTGCTGCCACAGCTGGCAGTGCTCTCCGACTCCAAGTGCTGCTTGAGGCGCTCCCGCTCGGTTTGTAAGCTGCGTAGCATGGCTCGCAGGCCTGAATGCACTACACAAGAAATATAACCCGCAATGTTGTCAATTGTATAGCCCAGTGGCCCTGTATGTCATGCAAGGGGTCCTATACACACCTTCCTTCGCCAGAGAGAGAAACTGCTCCATGTGCTTAAAGACACCCGTAGTGTCGTATGAACAGTATGCAGCCAGAGCAGTACTGTCGGGCACAGGGCCAACCAGTGTCCCATCTGATGCCAATGAAGGGTGTGAGCAACTTAGGTAGCCCATGTCCCGAATCGAAAGCATTGCAGGCTGATCCTAGAATAAAAAAATGTTTGTTCAATTCATTCTTACACACAGAGCAGTGGCAGAGGGTCCTACACATCCCTTACCATATTTATTCGCATAATTATTGCACTTTTTTGCCCAAAAAAATTGACGCAAATTCAGGGGTGCGATCATTGTGCAGGTTCAATCTCCCGCAAAAAGAAAAAAAAAATTGTCATCCCGCATTTGCTGCAGGATGACAACAGGTCAACAAACAAGCAGCACGGGACACCAAAACAAAAATGGCAGCCGGCAGAGCAAGCCGAACTCTCCAAACACGATTTTTTTCTTCCCGTGAGTACATTATGCACATTGAAACAGTTTCTTCCGTATCAGTAACGAATAATACCGTTAATATTGGCAAGCTTGAGGCAATAATGTAGCTATGTCCACTTTGAGGGGACAGAAACAGAAATAGGTGTGCTTAGCTGCCAGTGACATAGAAACACATGGCGGGCATGCTGCGAAAACTGCTGCGGCCTTTGTCTTCACTGCTATCCTAACACGGCACGTTTCTACTAAGGGTGAGCGAATATCTTAGCTGTGTTACAAGCGTCGGCATATGAATAGGGTACACTTCTAACGTATCAGTGTAAACGTGGCTACTCTCGTTGCCACTCATGATTTGTTGCGTGCCCACAAGTGCAGACGAGAAGAATCGAAAGGCACCTTTCTTGCAGTTGTTGTTGTTCACCACAACCATTATAAAGCCTACAAATAATAAAGCCAAGGCAAATTTGGTTGTAGCTTTTTTTTTTCTCATGGAAGTGCGGAAAGTGATGAAAGGAATGTTTGGTGCATGCAGACCGCTTGGTATGTCTTGAAGAGTCGTTCGCGTAGCATTCGATAGCATTCAACAGATGGTAAGCGCTATCATCATTAGCTAGACTTGGCACACGACATATCGCTGCGGCAAGTTCGGGGTACGATCATTACACAGGAAAGCAAAAAAATAGAATTTTGACAAAAAAGTTCAGGGGTCCGATCATTACGCGAGTGCGATCATTATGCAAGTAAATATGGTATTCACCACCACTCTATGATTACAATTTCTTTTTTAGCTATAATATGCGCGTATCTAACTAACCAGTTTAACTGAAAAACAGAGAATAAAAGACGGCAGATCGGTGGAACTGAAGTGCGCATACTTCTAACATTTTCAGACACCAAATACAATCTTGTAAAGAAGCACAGTGCTGCAAATACGATATGTTGTATATCTTGATATAGAACTTTATGATATTTCACTAGTGCGAAAACCCAAATGACACCCAGTTTTTTTTTTTTTAATTTTCTCAATGAACTTACTTTACAAGAAGAAACACTCATTAGCTGTTGCACAAATTTTCCAGCATCATGAACTCGCGTGTCCAATGGTCGGTATGCATGGGCCAACATGGATATTGACCAACTGGTTGAGCAATACACATTTCATTCATATGTAAAATAGCGGCAAAAAACACGGACAAGGGAGGACACAGGATGTCCTGTGTCCTCCCTTGTCCGTGTTTTTTGCCGCTGTTTTAAATATGAACGATCCATACCAACTAGCTTGCACCCAAACCCTTCTGACGCATTTCATCCTTTTCCTAAAGGGGTTCTTGATGCGGTACGGCTTGGTACATGGTGAGGACATGGGAAATTGCACGTGGCAAACACCATAGTTGAAGGAAAAAAAACTTTTTTCTTTCATGACAGGTGCAATAGAGGCCTGTTCCACACAAAAAAGCCAACTCACAGAACGTGTGTATAAAATTTTCACTCCATGAAACTACACCTTTTACATACAATGTATTCTCACTGAAGCTTCACTATGTGCATTAACTGTTCTATATCAGATATATAATAGAATTTAACCAGGCTCGATGCACCCAGGTTCGACATTATTTCCTCTCAATTGCTGCAGTGCAATGCTGCCAATGTAGCCACCATCCATGAGAGAACAAAAGTACCAAACTGCTTTTTTCCACCTACATAATCACAATGATGTGTAAATTAATTTGTGGGAATCAATGCGATTGAAGAAATAATGCTCAGCATACAACTCTGCTACCTCAAAGACTGCTGCATGAACAGTGCAGATGTTTCATCCTCCCTCAACCCTCCAGCCCCCTTTTCCAAAACGATTTCAGGATTAAATCAAACTGTTGTCTGAGAATGAGGCAATCTTTTGTTTCAGCCATAGCCAGTATTTATGATTTGAAAAGAACATCCTTTTTGTGCAACTTCTACCTCCTCTTAAATTGTTTACGTATCTAGAAGCAAAGGCAAATTAGCTATACACTATCGTCCGTGTCTCCCTTTATGTTTATGTACATGTGTTTGCAAAAGCCACATGCACTCAAACGTCAGTATTTGCACTGTTGCTTCTGAAAAGCGCCAAAAAGAGTCACATCAGGTGCCACAAAAAAACAGAGAAAGTGACATGCTTCCCCTCAAAGAGATCATACTGTATCAGTGAACATACATCATAGTACATTACATGCAGCATTGACATTCATGCAACCAGCCTATTGTAGTGTAAAAAGGTTTGTGCTCCAAGAAATAAGAAGTTACATAAATGTGCACATCAAATAGAACAAGTTATTTTATGAGAGAAAGGTGTTGCCTCCCTTGGCCTTCCTTCAACACATATCCTACGAGCAGTAATTACATATGCATCCACATTGAAATTGTTTGTAGGAATGCAGATTAACATGCATTAGGAAAGTGCACAGGCTCTAAATTAAATTCATTTCTTCAACTCCTTTTATTTATTGCCCGATTTGCATTTTTTTTTCACTAATGATCACTGCTTTCTAGCATATCTATATTAATGCACTGAAAGACATTCTTTAATTGAAAGAAAAGCAAACACCAATAACATTAGGTGATTTTTTTGTCATAAGAAAGCCACTGCAAATTGTAAGATCAGCACTAGCTTATGCAACTACCTTTACTAATGTGACATGTCAACTCTAACAATAGCTTTAGAATGCTCCAGCCAAACTTAAATATCAATGAAAATAATATCAAAGGGGAAAAAGGAAAGTACAACTATAGCCAAGACATACACACACTGTCATGTGCATCACTCTCTATCTGTCCCTTGAAGCCACCAGTAATCGGCCCTTGCTTACCATCACTTATACAATAAGCAACATGCCTTTACTGAGTGCCTGCCTCTCTAACGCGACACTGAAGAGAAACACCAAATTAGTTTAGAGTAAGTTTAGAGAGTTTGTGGTAATCTTGTGGTAAGAGGTTGATTACTAAAAAAGAAAATGAAAGCCAAAGGTCCATTTTTTAAAAGCTGGTGCCAGAACCTCAGCACTGGTTTATGTCACGGTTTACAAGGTATCTTTTTTTTCATATTTGGGTTGTAGTGGCACCGCAGAAACTTTCGAAATTTGCGAAGTTCAATCCTTGGCTTCTTGAAAATACAATGTAGACCATCTCTACTGATAAAAATTTAACCAGGCCCAAGCAGATGCCATCAAATTTCTATGACGTTGTGTCTAGTTGGTGGGGGAACTTCAAGATGGCGTCATCAGCCATCGTATCAAGCCTCCTCTCACAGTAAGAGTGGCTTTTTCTTTGCATTTTAGAAAGGTATCTAGAAACATAGCTCAACTTACATTTTACTTTAATGTCCCTTTAACTTAAGACATACTAGAGCCTACTTCTCCCCAAAACATTTTTGCAAATAAAGTTAACATTCAGAAGCATGGTCACTTTATAATTATGGATTGCTGCAGAGTTGCTGTGAAGTATTCACACCGTTTCTTACCGACTTTTCAGAGCGATTAGCTTCCGTCAGGTTGTCCATGCTGGCAAAAATATCATTAGCGCCGGCTGCATCCTGTGACACTGTTATTTCCACATTGAGCGGTGGCTTGCCACTGCCGCTGCTCCCACTGCTGCCCCCTTTGCTTGCCACACCTGGCTCAGAGTCCTTTTTGCCTCTTCGAATGCGCTTCAGGTGGAACCGCTTGCGATCTTTCTTTTGACCTCCGACGACATGCTCCATCTCAGGGATCTGGGAATACAGGAAGACAAAGGTGCATCTGAATAATCTCTCTCATTTTCTGTTTAGGTTCTCCCTCATCTCTTTTTTTTTTTTTTAGGCAGCAAGCCACTGAAAAACCCGAGGCATACTGGTCTTGGTTGTTCCTGGCTATATGCTGAGCTTCAGAGTCAGACTGCTACAAATCTGATGCGCTACACAATTATCGCTGCCCTAGTATCCCGTTTTTAAGAATATATATGTTTGTACTTTTAACTTTTTAGTGTATGTATAACTTCATGAAGTATACTATATGTAACAACACATGCCTCTGCAACTAACTAAACAAACTGAAGTCATGGTCGACTCCATTTCTTCCACTTCCCCACTGAGTGCACAGGGGCGGCTGAACTTTTAATATTAAAAGCACTACTAGAGGTGAACAACTTGGTTGGCTATACGTGGATAAAAAGAAAACACATGACCACCATTTGAAAATGACACGTAAGCATTTCGATTTGAGATACTGTTACTACATAATCACTACCATGCTGAGACTAGATCCATTCCATACTGTAGTCATAAAGTAAGTGACCAAGCAGGATTATGCATTTCATATCTTCGAAAATTTATAGCAGCAATTACTGCTACATACACTACTTTCAATTCCCTTGGCATTAAAGCAAAAACACACCTCAAGGTAATTTGAAGACATCGTGCTTGGACTGTTTTCAATCAGCTGCAGCAGATTGGACAAATGGAACAGCTTCTCTTGGAGCATTGAAGCATCTAGAATGGCAAGACACAGACAAAATAATATTTACTGCATCAAAAGTGCAGCTCGGACATCTTCAACCTGCCTGGGGTCCCAGCATAATACTGCCCCATTAAGCATTTGGTTGCTTGGGATTGGGAAAGACAAATGGGAATATGCTCATATGGCGAATAGCTAACATATTCCCAAGCCCTAGCAATAACATGTATGCAAGAAGCAAATCACTTCACAAGCTTACAGAAACAAGAATTAAAACATGCATGACAACTCTGGTTAACCAACAGAAGATAGCTGGACAAAGATGATAATTTATTTTTGACATAAACGCAACAATGCTGAACTGTTAAATATGCTTCTATTCATACCTATTTAACTGTGCTATTTTATTTGCACAACTTTAAAAGTCACAGCCGTCATACAGTATGTGAATGCTGCAGTTAAAGAGAAAGATGTCCCACATCTGCCGCCTCGGCCATGAGTGAATCTGGCTAACTCTCCCAGGCTAATTTTGTACACATATTGCACAAATATCCGAGAAAGGTGATGCCACAGTAGCTTAATTGACAAAGCACCGCATGCATAATACAGAGGATGTGGGTTCGGCTCCCACCTGCAGCAAGTTATCTTTTCATCAACTTTCATTTCCCTTTAGCTTACACAATTAAATATAGAAAATTACATTTCAAATAAACACAACAATTAATTTCCCCTATGCTTTCCCTGGCTTGACTGTCTACTGCTTATCTTGTCCCCAGCATCAAGATGATCAAATTCAAGGTGTTTCTACAACTGAATGTGCCTCTCACCAGGCCCCATTGGAAAGTTTGGTTATACGCTGGGAATTGTAAAGGGGCACACAGGGGGCATTTTTCCTCAAGAACTTTTTTTGCTTAAAAGGTAAAAAGTGAGATAGGAGCAAAGAAATGTTGTAATGCAGTGGTGCGAGGAGGTGAGCTACCCACTCCATGCAGAGGCTCACTCCGATTGGCTCAACTAGTGCCCAAGTGCAACATTTCTCTCCTGCCTTCCTCATATCTGAGCCAAGAGACCACCTTTATCTCGTTTGTCATGACCCCTGCCTCCTTTCTTTTGCCGTCCTTCCTGCAGTTCTGTGCACTCTGCTTTTCACAGGAATTCTCGAGTTGTTCCTGCAGCTGCTGGCCATTTGTGTGCCGCAGGTGGCATCCATGTGGCATGGAAGTACCGTGTATGTGACATCACCTTGCTCACAGCCGGAGTGGCTCCTTCATGAAGAAGAGCATGTGGGCTTTTATTTTGATTTTCAGTTGTTCTTGTGGTGTACATTGCTGCAATACTTTGCCGACAGAATCATCACCATGTCACCTATACACCATAATTGTACATGTACAATACCCAAACTTGGTGAGAGGTCCTTCCAGGCTTAGGCATTGCAAATAGACAAGCGCGATGCATAGCTCTTGAGCTGACAATCCTATGTAACTGAGAAAGGCGGGCTAGTTGGTGGTAGATGCTTGAATGCATAATGTAACCGCGCAAACGACAAAGGGCGAAGAAGGCTTCTCCAGTGTGTTTCCTTCTTCGTCCGTTGTTGTTTGCGTGGTTACATTATGTGTTCAAGTACTGACAATTCTGTCTGCAGATGCACTGCATGAAAACAGCTGAATCAAACAAAAGCCTGCGCACCCTTCTTCTCGAGGAAGCCCCTCTTCCAGCCAGAGAGTCAAAGTCACATGCACAAATGCCTAAATGTAATACCTGTGTCACACGGGCACATTTGGAAGGCCTTCCAGTCGACGGCCTTCGAAATGCCACAACTCTATCGACTCAAAGGAGTTGCCGCGCTGCTACACAGCACTTTCGAAAGGCCGTTGAGTGGTTAGGCGTTTCTCGTAAAATTGTGTGGCGCTGTGGATCTTTACTATCGTTTTCATGTCACGAAAAGTTAAGCAACATTAAAACGACTTAAAGGCACTATAATTTATTTTGTGTTTGTTTATACATTTAACGAAATGTTTATACATTGCCATGCGTATATGTTTAGTTTTTAAGTTGTTGAGTAGCGAAATTGCGGCAACGTTTGTGTCGCTGCATGTCGCTGTTGTCGAGAGTATGTGCAGTTCGCACATGTCAAGTGGCAAAAATACTTTATTGAATAATTAATAACACTCATATATAGTATTCTTAGAGCATTTTGCTTTGATTTGTTCTTTCTAACCGATAGTACGAGCACACTGTGAAAGAGAGGGCATGTTCGCACTGTTTCCGTTTCCGTTGCTCAAAGGCCATCGAGATTTCGATAGAGTTGTAAGGTGCTCCGTTGATTCGATAGACTATTGACTCGGCGGCCTTCGAAACCGCACGTGTAGCAGCTCGAACTTGACCTTTGGGTCAACTGACTATCGGTTGGAAGGCCTTCCAAACGCCCGTGTGACACGGGTATAAGAAACACTGCCTGCAACATCACCAACTTCAGTTAACCATACAATGTGGAACGCGCAGTGTCACCACTGGAAGGACGCCACTCCTAGTGCTACGCAGCATAGGAAGAGAAGAAAAAAAATTAGGTTGGGCTTACGACGTGAACATGATGCAGTTCCTCAGCTTCGGTATGGGAGAAATCCAGGAAGAAATGTCGCTTGTGGACGATAGTCAAGGCTAAGCAGAAGTGTGTGTCTGTTGGCTGCAAAGCTCATCTTTTGGTGGCACGGCAACATGATATTTCAGTTTAGTCTATCTTCGTTAATAAATAACCAATTCGCAAAATTATTTTAGTAAAATGCTCCCTAGATGGCACCTTACAACTTCCAGTGTATAATGAAAATATTCAGTCTGGCCTAGTGAAGGCCCTTTTGAGGCGGGAGAAAATACTAAATATCACCATTTCTGGCCAGAGAATGATGTGCTTTATAAAAGGTTTGGATATATTTTGCCGGATGATCTGTAGTCTGCACTTTTTGCCATGCTGAATGAAAACCAACTAGCCCAGCTTAGAACTCTCATGAAGCTGACATAGTAATAGATGATAATTCCAGCACACGCAACAAATCATGTAATATATCTGCTAGGCCATCCATATGAGCCATCCAAACTTTGTGCCATGGCTGATTTTGTAAACTAAACCATGCTCTTGAAGGAAAAAGGAGCACCTTTGTTCCCATGGTCAATAGCTGATGAGTCCAGGATCCAAGCAGCCACACGACTCTGCTGCTGGTTTAACGGGCTACGAAGTAGACGAGAATTTTCAAGCAACATAGCTGAGGTCATACTGCTGAGGTCGAATCCTGTAAAATGAATGAGAAAAAAAAAGTTTTAATTATTTTGAAGGCTCAGACACAAGTGGTTACATGCATCAGAGTAACTGATCATCCCCTATTTGGATCATCCTTAAAACATACAAGGGCAAGCCAAGCTTGGCTCACCCTTACCAAACGCACCACAATCCACTAAACAAGCTGAACTTGCCTCTCTCTCTCTCTCTCTCTCTCTCTCTCTCTCTCTCTCTCTCTCTCTCTCTCTCTCTCTCTCTCTCTGTGTGTGTGTGTGTGTGTGTGTGAAAGGGACACTAAATGTTAATATTAAGTCAACATGGACTGTTGAAATACCATTCCAGAAACCTCGAAACGCTTGTTTCCGGCGAAGAAGAGACTTATTTTACGAGGAAATGCGTTCTGAAGCGTCCGCGTACCTCTAGCTCAGTTCAAATCGCCCGCCCTCCGATCGAGGAGTGGTGACGTCATGGTTTCATAGTGGCGTTGTGCCGTCGGTGAGTAAAACGGCGCCCGCAGACGGCGCTACGGCTTTTCTGGGCAAAACGCAAACGCGCGGCCAGAAACAGCGCCAAGACAGAGCGGACAGCAGCGCGAAAGCGGAACTATGATGGCTAGCGGAAGGGAAAGCGCGCGACGATAAGCTGGTTCTTTATTTTATGACCCCAACTTTGACGCTCGTTGCAATGGACGACCCTGACGACACATTGGCTCGCGATGCTGGGCTCGACTTCAGCGATTTAAGCACTGATTTAAACGTGACCTGCTGCTGAGTGCTCGCGCTGCCGGCGTCGCTGCGTACTACTACGACGGCAACTGTATGTCATGGCTGTACATATTCGCACATTTGTAGCTTTTCCTTCGTGAAAACGAAATGCCGCACTCACTCAGGTCTTCGACCTGCAGTTCTTGCGCTTCGGAGAATGCAGGCAAGACCGACGGAGCAGCGCTACGGGAAAGCATTGCTTTGAAAGGCACTCCACACGACTTCAGTAAGTCGACGCTGAACTCGTAATCCTCTGGACGAAAGGGAAGCGAGCACACTATCCGATTTTTTGGCTCTTTGCCAACGCGATGTGGCAGAGGTACGGCACTTAACCACTTCGAACGGAGAGGTTCGCTCGTTGGCACACAGTGATAAGTAACCTTGGATTCGTCGCTGCAGCTGCCCTTGGCCAAGTTCCGCGGACCGTTCGCGCATCCCACGACATCATATGGACGTGGCATTCTCGCTGCTTGTTCCAAATGCAAGTTTCGCGAGCCAGCAGAACCAGCGCAGCACGACGCGATAACGAAACAACTGAAACTCCAAAGCGCGCGTGGCGCGGAGTCGAGCGAAAACGAAACCTTTCGACCACCTACACTACTGAAGGGTAACGTCAAAATGTTATTTTTTTCTTGGAATCTAACAGCAGTAGACAAGTAGCATTTTATTCCGTCTTATAACCTAATGAAATTATCTTTTTAATACGAGTAGTTGAGTACTAGTGACGGAAATTATGAGGAGGAGTGCCTTCGTCATCGGACTAGTACCGGAATGTCGCTGGGGGGTCTCAAATCGTGTCGTGCATTTACCTCGATTTCTCTGTTCGCGATTATGTTGACGCCTTAGACGTTCTAGAGCATTGCTTTATCACTTTAACTTGACTTCATAGTAACATTTAGTGTCCCTTGAATGAAATAACAATCTGCTCACAAAAAGCTAGGGAGAAGTACAGGCCCTTACGCTGACTCCCACTCCATCTCTTGCCATCTGAGCCCACCTGTAAAGTGTATTGAGCACTAAGGAAAAAGAAGTAAGTCTTTATGGTCAAATTATGGTCATAAAAACCACTCAACATACTTCTTTGTCTCCAAAGTATGACTTAGTAGGGATTAGTACTAGGACTTAGTAGGGAGTTTTACATTTCACACACCGAAACGGCTTTGGGTACCCAAACAAAAGGACATTTGCGCACCCAAAGTGCCACACCCCGCTTGCGTTTCATTGTACAGCTTTTGTTTTTTGTTATATATTTTTTTCCACTCTGTTGAAAACCTGGCAGTTTGCGTCCCCAAACTTTGGGTATGCAAAATCTAAAACTTCCTAGTAACTAAAAAGAAGAAGAAAACACAGATTTCATACCAACAAATCTTATGAAGACACGTCGCCCAAGAAAACCAATGCAGCTACACCTTTCACATGTCAACATCGCACAGGATTCTTCTGGTGCAATAGTATGTGTTCACACATTTCACATTTCCAAACACACATCAATCACCACAAGGGTGCCAGTCTATGCCACACCAGTGGTGTTAGCAGTTTACAAATTCAGTCAAGAGCGTACGACAATTGGAAGCTTACAGCACACATGCCATAGATGAATAGGCAACTGCCACTAGTTCAGATAGTGCATCATGCCTTTGAATAGCACATGGTTTAATTCAAACCGCACTTCATTCAGCCAAATTCTTGTTCCCTATGCACTCCAAATGAACAAGGCTCTACCACACTAACACTGCTTCTGTGTATTCAGTTTTAATTTCATATACACTGTTTAAAAATATTTACAGATAGCTTTTATCAATATCCTTTATGTCAAGAACCAATCAGAGTAATTAGAAAGACACTGAAAATAATTAAGTTTAGGTGCACACATAAAAAATATGGCAGCATATTTCAACAGTGCAAAAATGTTAGAAGCTATTAGACTTCTTGAGCAAGCAAAAAAAAGAGGAACACATTGAAAAAAAGATTGAAAAATTATATGGAATATAAGGACAAGTACTGACACATTAATCAGACAAAACATATGTACTTAGTCATAAATTGTGCCTTATTTCCTTTTTGAGACAATATCAAGCTTCAAACTAGCTACGGGAAGCACTGACCTATGCTACGAATTTTTACTGTGAACTTTTTGTAATCAATGGGCCAAATATCAAATGAGACAGAAACTAGACCAATCTTAAAAAGCTGCTTCTCGCATTGGCTACCTTTAAGAAAACAATAAATGAAACAAGAATTGAGAGTGCAGCATGATCAAAAACCACAGCATCTATACAATGGTGTTGTAGAAGGTCAATGCCACTTATCCAAATGCCAATGATATGGTTTAATGTCAAAAGATAAGGCTAAGCTAAAAGAGGGGGAACGAAAAGGCAAATGAAGCTGTATACAGTTAAAATGCTAGCAACGTGCCTCAACACACCACTGCCTCCTGGTGGCTGTCAGCATGGGATTACACTAAAAGAATGGGGGACAGGACCTTTTTCTTATTACACGAGTCTCAGGAGAGGCGGCAATTCTCTTTCTGGAAATCCGTATTAAAGTCACCAATTCCCTTTGTTTAAATTATGAACCTTCACCTTAAATTCATTACAGTGCATTGGCATGTCTGTAGAGAAGGCAAACCAACTGCGAACTGTTTAAGAACCCTGCCCCTGCCTTGACAAAAACAAACTTTCTAATACAGCATTTTCTAGTCTCACCTTTAAAGACAGGTGCAGCTGCATGCAGAGTTGTGCAGTGAAGCCAAACTCTTGCCCATTTTTCAAGAATATAATGCAATTGCAGAACAGTGTCTCGTCCATTTTGTATAAGCTTGCCTAACATACAGACTTTATAGGCATTTTATTAATTTTAGTATCTTCTAGATACCTAAAAAATAAGTACAGGCAAAATACCCAGTGACATATGGTAAGTCACACTGTTACTAGACAAGTGTAAATACTTCCACATAAGGCTCTGGCTTTACTAGGCCGGAGTTTTGTGCACAGTTGGCATGGAACTTGC
Source organism: Dermacentor albipictus (assembly GCF_038994185.2). Taxonomy (NCBI): domain Eukaryota; kingdom Metazoa; phylum Arthropoda; class Arachnida; order Ixodida; family Ixodidae; genus Dermacentor; species Dermacentor albipictus. Next base: position 235,616,616 of record NC_091821.1, read on the forward strand.
TTTATGAACAATGCTTTATGTTAGTTTCGTCTAAACCTACTTTTTAGGATGGGGTCCGTAAGAAGGCCTATCAAAAAAAAATATATACTTTTGATGCATATCGTAGGGACACTATACACCAGGAGTGTTCAAATGGAAAGAGCACATTTTGCAACAAACATTCTTCCGTACACCCTCTCCCACTACTGTACAGAACCTATGAAGTTTCTACACCTATTGAGCAGCTCAAGAATGCTAAGGACCGTGACTTAATTAACATTTTTGCTATCAATAATAACACAACTGCCAATGAAAAAGAATCATGGCACCTGATTTAGCCCACACCATGCCCACACCTCTTGGAGAACTAATAAAGAAAGTTCAGAAAGAACACCTTGATTAAGTGTTTTTCTTTGGTTTCCACTTACTACTGCATGAGCCATATACAATATATATATATATATATATATATATATATATATATATATATCACACAATCATGTCACAAATGATTCAGTTGTCTAGACTACAAAGACATCTTGTGCACTGATATGTACATTTGCTTGCATATCTTTAGTGTAGCCAATTTTCTTTTTAACAAGGTTTAATGAAATGCTGATTTGCACTTCCGAGTAGTGAGCTTCGAAGCACCAAAAAATTATTACACAATTTTCACAAAGCAGCTTATCTTCCAACAATGTTATCATAACTGCTCGTTTTATTCGTTGCTATGAACATGTCTAGCTTTGCCTTAACTTTGGTATTCCATCAGGTTGGAGAAGGAATAATTCAGTCTTAGATAATAAAAGAAAAATGAGAATGTACAAAGTAACACCCAAGTACTTACACAGACACAAACTGAAAGAAAACCATGGTTTTTAACCTCAACAGCAAAGCGGAAACTGCTTTCACATGAACAACGATAGCACTGTATCAATGTGAGATTGTTTTAAAAATGAAACAGACAATCGCAACTTTATTTACATTGGTTGCTACACACGTTAACACATGCAACATAATATAAGCCAAAACAGCACCACTCCAAAAAAAACTGATGCTCCCAAATTTTTTCAAGGACATGAAGACCTATAATCTGAGTAAAACTGAAATTTGAAGTGCATAAATCCTGCTCTCAAATGAACATTTTAAATTCTGCCAACAAAATATTAGGCCTTTTCTTTTTTAGTATATCAGACGTAATGCTCTGCCCCCCCCCCCCCACCCCCACCCACCCCCATAACAGACTAACCCCTTCCATGTTTCACAGAAGCTAAGATTGTCAGCCTGGTCCTGCCAAGAATTGCGACCAAGTAGGGCTCATCCTATAAGTTTCACACACTGATCATAGATGGTAGCATCATACTGTGTCAGCTAGGGTGCCTCGATGCGCGCGCCCTCTCGGAGGGTGGAGTCATTCTGTGAACGGGTCAGTGCCGCCTTCCGACCGCCGGCCACCATTGCGCTCCCCACATTTCGTTACGGTCGGTCGAGAAAGACACGTGCACGGCGTTTTCTGGTCCCAAATGCCCAGGTGTTGCGTGCCCCAGTGCATGAACCACTCACGGAATGACTGCAAGAAGGACTGACTTCAGTTGAGTGCAGCATTTTGCACCATATTGGTAGCTTTTTTGTGAAAGGAATGTGGAAAAAAAACTAAAAACTGCGAGCAGTGCAGGGCTGCAATGCTGGGCTTGACAAGCCATGAGCATGCATATTTAACTGCACAAAAAGAGTATGTTCATGATGGTAAGAACTTATGTTATCCGAGCGATGAAGTTGTGAGCTTGCTCACATCCTATGAAGAGCACTTTAAAAGAATCACATCCTGGACTGAGAACCTGTTCACTCTGACGTCTCCTCTAAAAGCTGTCACAGAATATTTAATCAAGAGGGCTCAGTGCAGTCTGGAGGTATGCCAGCGACACAACGACTCTCTGGAACACATGCTGATATCAAGTTATGCAAGACTAAGACTACGCATTCACCTGCGCCAGCTCGAAGCTGCGAGAATTAGTGGGCATGGAAGCAAGACATGCGCTGCAGTTAATTTGTAGTGAGTTGTAGCACTTGTTGCTTTTGAAATCTTTAAAGTTCCCGACCAAATAAACAAGCTATCACATCAAAAATTGCTATCTATTGAATGCACTTTTTCTCAGTATTGAGAAGCCGTGTGGCCTCTTTATTTTAGCAGCATCAGTGACTGGTTTATAGCAATTACCAGTTGACAATATATTCGCGCAGAAAATATGCTAAACAGTCGCTACGTGAGAGTCGTGATTTAGTGCTATATAAGCCACATGTATGGCACCAAATAATCTAGTATGCGTTCAATATTTTGTTTACCCTCATCTGCATATTTACAGTAAGGTAAAAGAATTCAAAACAAAATTAAGAATAACTATGGAAGCACTGCTAAACAGCATATGGCCACAAAATAAGACGTTCAATGAAAGCGCATGCTATATACTCAAGCTGAACAAAAAAATGCACCAGAAATGCTTCATTTCGTAGTATTAGTGTGTAATATCCTACAGAACAAATATAAATTACGTTTCGAACTACAATGAAGCAATAAAAGCGGCCCGGATGTATAGGCTCCGTAGCTATCGCGCTCGACTGCTGATCCTGAGGGCGTGGGACTCTATAGAGGTTAAATGCATGGTGCTGTATACTAGTTCGGTATCGGTGCATGTTAATAAAACCTAAGGTGGTCGAAATTTCCGATGCCCTCTACCATGGATCCATCACACCCGATGCTATGAAATCACAATGAAAGGCCGTGGATGTGATCATGGTTTACATATGCGACGTTAAAAAATTCGGAAATGTCAGCACAGGTAACACAGACACAAATGAAAAGCTGCCACATTCACTGCAGTTTCCGTGACCCCGAAACAACCATTCAACATTGGTAGAACATCACTTACTCACGGCCTCGTTTCAACCGCAGACCGGTTGAAACGAGGATCAAACCGGTTATTTGACTGTTACGATCATTGCTTTCTACTCAGCGTTGCAGCATTCAGCCGTAAATGGGCTAACTGATGACTGATTTGAAAACAAGATTTGAAAGTAGGGTGTGCGATGACAATTATTCTTTTGTCCCGTGGCGGCACGCGGTTTGTTAAACAAATTCGGATTTCAGCTTGCAGCCAAACAGTCTTTACGCTTTGGTTAATGGCACGAGACTCACACACAGACACAGCGAAAGACGGCGGGACTCGTGCGTGCGTATGTTTCGTGCCTTTAAGCAAGGTGAACAGTCACCAGCTAGCCCAACAAGACGTTCTTTTTAAGGCCTGCGCCGCTGGCGTGGACGGCAGTTTTCTGCTGCCAGCAAGTCCAGTTGGAAATTCCGCCTTAAAAATAAAAATGACAGAATATTAAATTGATACCTTCACACTGATGATGCGAAAATTTTGTGTTCTCGACATATCATTAAGCAGCACACGCTATCATAGCGAACTGTACATGCAGTTGCGCGACGCCCGTTGACTGCCTACGGAGCGGGCATCATAATGGCGGACGCCGTAGCAGACGACGCGGTTGTCTTCACCCTGCACGGCGCTGGAGGGAGGGCAGCGCGCGCATCGAGGCACCCTAGTGTCAGCAGTGTAAACACGGAGAAAATTTTGGTGGTATGCCACTGCTTTCTTTTGAGCCTTCAAACATGCCAATGCAGATGAGTGAAACACATGTGCCAAGCACATGAAAAAGTGAAGCTATTGTAACGAGAAATAACATCACGAGACACCATGGCTATATGCATCAGTAGTTCTAGAAATGATGTACAGCTTGCTCTTTATCTGCAGTTTTGTCCTTCCATTGAAGATCAGGATGACAATGTTGCAAACACAAGAGAAGATAGACAGACATTTTTCCCTACTCCCTCTCCTGCCGACTCGCAACCTACATGCGCTACCGATTTGCTAACACAGTCGAACCCGGATATATCGAACCCACACATAACGAATTATTGTCTAGAACGAACAGCTGTAAAACACCCTCAAAATATTTTGTATAATATTGTTATTTTATGTATCGAATTGCCCATACATATAGCATATCAAACTTTTTTTGTAATCCCCTTCGGATTCGATATATCCGGGTTCGACTGTATGTACTCACCATGCCTCACATTTCTGTAGCCTTTCTGAAAAAGGCGTTTCATGTCAGTTGGCCTGATCATACACCAGAGCACTTTCATGCACTGTTAATAACTAAATGATTGATCTATTGGACTATGAGTGAAAAAAAAACCGCTTATGTAACAACACAGATTTTGAAACCAAGGACTGTGTCTTACCACAAAAGCATTCTCTGATTTCTTTTTCAAGGAAACTTATTAATTTTGGTATGTTCTCTTGTTCCAAGAGGTTCTGCAGAAACCCAACTGGCACATATATTGTAGTATTAAAGATTGCCGTCTGTACTTAGCAGTCCTCCCAAATATATTAGTTATGAATAGTTCCTTTTTAACCTTAGGATGCTTCCCCTCATATGTGACAAGAGTACACTGACTTAGGCCGCTATCGTGTAGCAATGTCTTTTTCGATGCTAATGCCTTTTCTTGTCTTTCGCTATTCATAACTGGTTAGGGCTATTCGTAACTGGTTAGAGCGACACTCCACCCATGTTATCAATAGGATCAGCTGGTGGCCGAGTGGTGGATGATAAGACTGGCATAGAATTAAATGGAAGGCATCGCTACAAAAGCGTGGTCTTGGAAACACACCCTTGAGCCAAAACCATGGCAAGTTAGCTATCTTTCTTGTATCTGCTTCATAAGTTTCGGGCTGTTTACATAAACTTCGAACAAACACTTCTATATATGAAAGGCTTGTGTGTTTTAAGGAGCACTTGAGCTGGCAACGAAAAATTCTACTCAAGTAGGCAATATGTGGCATGAACGCTTGCTTACTTGGCAAAGCTGTATGTCTGTATGGAACAGCAAAATCCACACTGCGAAGGGAAAGAATACTGATACAAAGATGCAACAAAGAGTAAAAATGCCAGGCTGATGTTGATTGCGCCTTTTAAAAAGGAAGGTTGCTGCCTAACAAGGTAAACCACTACATGCTGACCTGTGTTGACCTAAATGCTAACTGTGAGGAGAACTGACATTTCTGGAACATTTATACAAAATAGATGGAGCATGCCTTTAATTTTCCAGAAATTGCCCCTCCCCTGAAAAGTGGACGAGCACATTTGTACCACAGAGGAAAACACACTGCTCTACAATGAAGAGCCAAGATGGTCATCACATTCATTCACACTATGAACAATCCTCATTCATTGCAGTTTAGAGACAGCAAGGGATGCACTGTCGCAAAGCTCTGTGAAGCATGCAAGTACACACTCACTATGAAACTGTAGAAAACAGAATAAATGCTGACCCGTGTGGGGACATCTTCGACCCCTGTCTCCAGTTCATGTGTGTCTCGCGCGATCGCGGAGAACACGCCATTGCAGCCGTATATTGAATAGCGTACATTCCCCACGGCCACTTGCTCCAGCGCCACGTGCAGCTGGCTACTTTTATGTGCTGCTCACATTAGGCCATCTGCTGCACATACAAACAGTGCCTGAGGAGTGGGCCCCTCTCACCCTCTCTTGAGCATCTCTCTCCTTCAGCATCCGAGGTGCGTGGGCGCCTTCACCCGCCAGATTCACCTTCGGTGCTCTTGGCTGGCAGATGTGCGGACCTACTTGGTCCCTTGCACCTCTGAGCAAGGCGGCCAACTTTTGTGCGGCGAACCTAGCTCAGGAGAGTCTATGTGGCTGAGCGGACTTCCAGGGAGCTTTTGCCCATAGTCCGAGACTGCCACCACTGTGCCGTTACCCTTGTATTGTACACTCCTTTTATACATAACAGGGAATAAACCCCTTTTTGTTTGTACCACAGCTGGCATTACCTCTACGCCTTGCCAGCAAGTCGGTGAACCAACCGCGGTGCCTCTTAGTGTGTGTTGTGGAGTGGAGACAGGTTACACGTTTTCTTAGGCCTTAGCTAGCTGGTGCCGGGCATGTTAGCCCATAGCCCCACACGCGTTACCTAGAGATCTGCAAGCTCCTGAAAATATAACTGCGATAGATGCTCATTTATCACCTAACATAAAGATAAGAAGCAAGCTTTTACACCTTCAGTATTAGAACTCATTGAGTGAAGAAATGCTGGAGGAGTTCTTGGTTTTCTTCAATGTACACTCCATTGACCACAAAGTTCTCTGGCAATAAAACACCAAACCAGGCACGAATTTTCTTCAAAACCTCCTTCATGTGGAAACAAGTAGGAGCATGCACAGTGACAGGAAAAAGCTCCAAGAAGATTCATTTTGTGCGAAGACACTGAGGTAGTCCTTATTTAACCCCATGTTTCAATGTATTTTACACACTGTACAGGCTTCCCTAAATTGTGCAGACAAGCGTCAATAAAGCTCAATGCATTGGCAATGTACTATCACCATACCCACATTTTCAACAAATCTTTTAGCCACAGATGAAAGTCAGGCAATCTGAACCTAAGAACCTAGGGAGGAAAAGCAACATTACTGCATCATACTTTCCCAGCAGCCAGTAATCTCCTTAGCACATTTTGCTCAGTCATGCTCTTTATCACATCACTGCAATGTGGCAGCATGTGATGAATTCAGTCACAAGATGTTTGCCAACACACAAATATTCTCTGATTCGGACTGTAGGTACACAGATCTAATACATAGACAGCTGGTCAACCACAAGGACTGTCCCTTCCGATAACCTAAGATCAGCTAAGAATGTGCATCTTTCCTGTGTCAACTGCCATTAATGATTGGCAGATAGTACTGACAGTGCAGAGGGGCAACAGCCAATGTGACTGCCTTCATAAAGCTTCTATTTCCCAAAGTCAACCTACTTTCAAGGTCTATGCTACCACAGATGGGATGTCAGCAAATGAAAGTTTCAAACTGACGAGTCCCCTTTGCTATTAGACTTAGAAGCCAAATGCCACTCAGAGAGACGTTGCCACAAAATCGTGTATAGCAGTAATATTTTAATATATCTGTGCACTGTATACCAAAACATCAAGCAATCAAGCAAACTGCACGTGAGTATGCGTATGTGTATGTGCGTTTGTGCTTCTTTTTTCTAGTCGGAAAGGCAGAAAATAGAGAACATGAAAGGGGTAAAAAGAATGCTTTAAAGTCCTTATTGACTGCACGCTTGCCTAAGTCTTGCTTTGCATAAAAAACACGATACTTACTGCACACATAACCTATGTTACACATCAGCACACTATGTGAATGCTGAATTTTTTTTAAAAAGCAAGCATTTTAAGATGGTAAATATCAGAAACAAAACAATCAACCCAAGCTCAAAGATGGTCGAGGGCAGCTGTCATCTCTCAAGATTTTGCAAGTACTACCTGTAAAACTAGCGCAAAATATAGCAAGAAGGCTCCTATAACATTGTCAAACATATTTTTTCTTTGACCATAGGTATATCTACTGGGAGGGGGGGAGAAGGCACTTGTTCCCCCATTTTCAAAAGTGGGGGTGGGCAAAGTACATCATTTGCCCCCCCCCCCCCCCCACCCTTTAGAAAGTGGGCACTTTCAACTGCAAGCTGGAAAGTACAACAAAACTACAGCTGTCTCTCTTATAAAGTGACCACATAAGTAATACTTTACTACGCATCCCCAGCTTGGACAGCGAGGATTGTATTTTGTGGCTTCTTGGGACGCCCTGTAACTTACGACGCACGGAATTGACCATACACACCCAAGTTACGGGGAATGCCTGGCGCTGGGCAGCTCCCGTCCTAACAAATGTCAGCTTGCGCAACTTGCATCATGCCCAGTTTTTTGGGACCACTGTTTCGTACTCGAAAACACAATCAGCTTGGTACGTTTAACCTGCTGGCGAGGCGTAGATCCGAATAAAGTATTATAATCAGCTGTGGCCAACGACTGGTGTGCCTTAGGGCATGAAATTGTGGGATTATCAAATGCTGGAACAATTTAATCTCTGTCTAGAGATAGCCTAGGTTAGGATAGCCTAGGATAGCCTGGGTTGCAGTCTCAGTATCTTATCATCATCAAGCTAATCAAACCTCTTACAGGTATTACTGTCAAATTTCATAGTGTCATCACAACTTATCATAGATACGCTCGTGCAGATTACCTTAGTCGAACATGCAAAGCAATTTCAGTACAAATAGAACACTGACTTTAATTTTTTCTACAGGCATATCTCATTTCTGACATTTCATTTCATTTTCGGGCTGTTTCCAGATGAGAGCTATGCTATTACTTGCTTCTTGGCAGGAGCAAAAATAGCAGATACTTCGTATTTTGAAAAAATTAGGGCAACTTTTGGTGATGTGTATCGAAAATACGCAAGGTGTAGGTTGCTTATGTGCTCAGAAAACAGTTAGTGAACAGTGGCTTTCTCCCAATTCTTATGCCTTATACACAGCATTTAGTTGTTTTCCCCTGGTATTGTCAGTAAAATATGTGGGACACAGTGTTTATATTTATTAGAAGTACGAAGCAATGTAGTGAGTGACAAGCGATATATGTTTGTTCTGTGTAGGTCCATTACAGCTTCTGCAGAAAGTTGCTCATTAAAGTGTTCCAGAGTGTCATATTACCGCTAATCTAAATGTTTCCCAGACTCCTAAAACAACAGCACAAAATACGCTTGACATTCTGTGAAAATAGAGAGAATTTTAAATGCAATGCATTGTAAAACTTTCACTTTCCTGCTTTAAATGCAAGTGTTCCAGATTATTACTAAACCCTCACTTTCGCATGTGTTTTCATGCATCATGCGAGATTCGTAGTTTGTTTCTCCGGTGTCCACAGTCAGCTAAACAAGGCATCTTGTTTATATCAGGGGAAAATTAGGGGCATGGTATGGTCAATGTGTAGGCAATGTTTTGGGTGGCTTAAATGCGCATTTTCTAGAATAATAGATATGCAAGTGGTCCATAGCATTATTAGTCTGTATAAGGCTGACATAATTACAACTACAGCTGAGGTCAAATTTTGCAAACATAAGGGGAACACTACGCTAGGTTTATATGCGATGGTAAATGCACGGTGATCAAATGCAGCATTAATAAAATTGTAAGCAAGTGTTTGGAAATATCACGCTACTGGTATTAGCTAGATTTTCCAGTGTCCCAAGAGAACTTTGCATTTCAGTTATCTTATACTTTCAAGGGATAGACAGCATTTTAAGTGCAATATGTTGCAGAGTGTTAACAATTCTGGTTTATTTAAAGCATTAAGAGTAATTATTGAACCCTCGCCTTTCTCTTTTTACATTTTTATGCATGATATATTAGTTTTGCCTGGTGCCCTCACTGAAATGATGGAGGCAGATTCATTATGTTTGATGACTGTAATGACAAATTAACGAGTAGGTGTAGTATAGGTGAAGCTCAAAATACATGGGTAATTGGGGCCTTCAAAATAAATTACATATGCAAGCACTCTAAAGGGTTATGAGCATGCTTAACAAGCGCAAGAGAATTGGGCTCGCTGCCCTGGCAGAACTATAAAAGCTACCAAGACCAAATTTAGCGAAATTGGTTGTACACTATGGAAAATTTGTGCAAAGTTAAATGCGGTTGGATCAAACACAGCCTTTAAAAAAAAAATCTTGAAGTGTTAGAGCGTGTGATATGGCCGCTATTAGATATGCTTCCCAGTGTTCCGGCATAGCTGTAGGTTACAGCAGGTTTATATTTTGTGGAAAGTGGACATGGGGACATGGTAAGTTCAATGAGCGACAAAATTTTTATGTTGCAGGTTTAGTTAGAAGCATTGCAAATAATTCGTCATTTTTCTTTCCCTATTTTCAGGCATCATAACACCTTCCTACTGGGTTTCAGCGATGTCTTCGGCGAACTAAACAAGACATCTTGTTTACAATTGGCGAAAATAAAGGGCATGTTAAGGGCAATATGTAGGTAAACTTCAAAGACAGGGGACTAATTATGGCATTTGCAGTAAATTACGCATGCAAGCAATCTGGAGCTTTATGAATGCGTTTTGTGAACAGAGAATTTACCCCGTTGCCCTGGGAAAACTGTGAAATCAACCGATATCAAATCTGGCAGAAATTGAATTGGGAGGGGGGGAGGGGGGGAAGGACACCATGGTAAATGTTATGGCGAAGTAACATGTGTATTGATGAATTACTGGCTTTTTAAAAATTCCCAACAAGAAGTGCTCTAAAGCATGACTTGCGGGAAATGGAACTGTGTGTGTGTGTGTGTGTGTGTGTGTGTGTGTCTGTGTGTGTGTGCGTGCGTGTGCGCGCGTGTGTTTGTGTATATATATATATATATATATATATATATATATATATATATATTGGCAACTTTTTAAAGTATGTGAAGTAGTTACAAGAAACTAAGACTAAGTTTTACTGCAATTATTTGAAAGAAACAGCTTCACTGGAAATCAAGTTGTAGTTCTCCCAAGGTCGCACACATCCATTGCCTGTTTTTCTTGCGAATATTCAAAGTTATTTATGTTGACCATACTTCGTTGCATATAACCTACATGCATTTATGCTGTAGACGTAAGCATCAAGTACAATTCTTTGCAGCAAATGTGCATTTTTTATGTGCGCTATACTGGTGTTGCTGGGTGGGATTCGGGGCTTCTGTCAGGCACTGATTGCCTTTTGTCCCTGTATCATCCTGAGATTTTATATAGTTGCAAGAAATAAACGCAAATTTTAATAATTTTCTGGGCCCCAATGGTTCACCATGTGTGATTGATAAATAGGTCTATGTCTGTTAAATGTAACTGACAGACACATTTCAGGCTCTTTCACTTATTGTAATAGTAATTCGCTATTTGATTTTGTTTCACATGGAGGCATGCTTTAACTTCAAAAGCACTTTCAAATTCAGCTTCCAGAACAGTGAAGCTGCAGGAGAACAAGCAAAAAGCTAGAAGTATCTGACACCATTACAACATCCTAAAATTAGTTATAGGACAGCTAAAATCCTGCTGTTTGGACAGGAGTCGTACTGTGGAAAAATCCCTTCTAGGTATACCCCAACATGTGCAGTGGCCATATTTTGTAATGGACCATCTCATTTTCCTTTCTTCTTTTTCTTATCTTCATCATGCTCACTGACAGATCATGGCAATGGTGGTGCGGGTGCACATGAGCCAACGATGAAGGGTGGAAAGAATAGAAAAGTAAATGGATCAGATTTATAACCAATTTTATTTTAAGTTTTTATTTTTAAAAAGTGTACAATATCTCCTTAATTTTTTTTTATTCTGGCAAATCCTGAGCTTATATCCTGATTTTAAAAATATATTACGTATGTGGTTCACCTCTCATATTCATCAGAGGTATTAATGAAAAACACCATCACGAAAGAGGCCCTGCTTAACACATGTCGAAGGCTCAAACTTAATTATCTGAACAGATCATAGTGAAAAGAAATGAAAGCATGGAAGAATATGTTCAAGCATCAAGATTCAAATGCACAACACGAACTGATTTGATGAGTGCGACTTTTCTCTGGAGAGTAGAAAGCGGAAATTAGGGCTTACACGCTGGCGATATCGGTACAAACAGCTAGGACGAGTACAGCTAGGGCATGGTAGTTTTAAATGGTTAAAAAAGATTGTCCCAGACTAGCCTAACACAGTAAAAGCTGGCACGAAGAAAGAAACCAGCGTGCAGATGCACTTCTTGTCAGCTTCATTTCCACATCAAATTGCACTGACAGGACGGAAATCAAATAATGTGACATCAAGGAATGCCCTTTGCTACAATGTCCACTGGACGCTGCGCCACACAAAAGTAATTGCTAAAAGTGACTTATAACTAAGCACTCTTGACCCTTTCCATATCATACTCATCACAGCGAGTTTGTAATAATACAAGTAGAGAAAAGCCAAGCTTTGGCATAAGTTACATGTTTTAAAAGGTCATTGTTTTTTTTAATCATTACTTTTGCAATTGTTGAACAGTTGTGAGTAAGCTATGTGTTGCACTTGGTCGGCAAGGATAACAACTGCATAATAAAAATGGCTAGCAATTATAGTGCATCTTATTCCCTCGAAAAAGGTTGACTGAACAATGAAGGTCAATAAGATCAAATTTGAAGACCAGCGCATAAGTAAATATGAGTAAGCAGGACAAATGCTCCCTGTTTATTTGTCTTGTTTGTCCTGTCTGCTCATTACTTTGTCTTCACCTACAAATTTAGGCTCAGACTTCTCTGTACAGTATGAACCAACAAACCCAACTAGTCAGAAGGTAACTGAACAAAACAAGTAAACTTACAGTAGTGCCTTTTATGAAAAGAAAACTGCAAACTGCAAGAGCTCTCCACTACTAGTATAATGACGAAATAAAAGAAGTCCCTTTTGGTTACACAGACCATCTGTCTTGCAAGAAATGTTAAAGCAGGGCCTGACCCCAAAGCATGTACACCCTTTTGAAATAACATAAAAGGCCAGCAGGCAGTTACCAGTGCTGACTGGCTGCCTTTCATACTTTTGTGAAATACAGTGTGCAGCCGCCGTCAGACTAGCCCAAACAATGAAAACTATAGTTGCTAATGGACCTACAGTGGCCTAACTTTAACAAACATGGGAAGTAAAGAGCAAACATTGAATGCTTTAGAAGGAAGATTCATTAAGCGAGCACATTCAAGACACCCCAACCAGAAATTCCCAGCACCCTTCACAGGAGAAGCAAAAAGGTACTTAAGGCACATCCAAGTTAAGCATGACAGTGACTTTACATGCCAAGACAGATGCCAAAGTAAGACACTGTTGATTTCAGTTATTGGTGAATCTTTTAATGTGCCGACGTATCAGTACTAGACAGCATTTTTACATACTAGAATCAGCAGATCAGAATGCATTAGGAAACAGTAGTACAGCAGAACTTTTAAAAGCATACGTAATCACTGCAGCACCGCAGTGAGGCCACTATATAGATTTCCCCAGCTAACGCTAGCCAAGCTGTTCAATTAAAAAAAAAAGATTAAGAAAACACGGTGCAAGATCTTAAGGCCTACGGTGATCCGCCTTCACCCCTCCGACGATCAAACACCATATGTTTTATCGTACCGTGTTTTTAAATCTTTTTTTGTTGTTGTTGAACAGCTTGGATAACGTTAGCTGGGACACACGGTATATCTACACCTTTCACAATACATCTGCAACTTCTATAACAAAAAAAAGGAAAACAAAAGACCAAGGTAGGTGCCACTAAAGCCCCTCTATCCACGCGCCACCACCGCTTTCTTAAGTAGCGACAACCTTTGCTGTACGCCGCCTTTCCCCCTCACACCAAATCCGCTTCCGGCATTTCCGGTTTCAAAATTTCCGGTTCCGGCGTTTCCGCTTCCTGGAGTTGCGCTGCGGGAATTTCCGCTTTGACTGCTGTTAGACGATGGTGAGACGCCCGCGCGTGTTTAGCAGAACTGTGGCAGTGACCATAAGAAGAATGCAAAGGGGACAAGCTGTTTCCGCTGAAGTAGTAGTTTGCGGTCGCTGTTTTCCAAATGCACAAAAAACGGCAGTGGTCTCCAAGCACCCACTCACTACATTCCATTGTACATTGGCTCTCGTGGCACAACCCGTCGCAGGTTGACGCGAAGCAGCGAACACGATCAGATCGCTGATTACAATAGGCGGTGGTTCTCGGATGGAATAGCATTCACAGTTTAAACCGCAGCTAGTGCAATTAAAGCCTCTCCATCGACGCGAAAGTTAACGCTAAAAAACAGCGTCACTTCCACTCGGAACAGGAAGCTGCAGCTACACAAGTTCCGCTTTACGCCGGAAGCTAAGGCAGTGAGTGGGAGAGGAGCGTGGAGGAGGAGGGTAGGTTGGTGGTACTTAACCTGGTTGGCGGAAACATGTATGGAGGGGCTTTAGGTGCCGCTTGTGTCAAATGTACTGTATACTGTACATTTCCTTAAATGTAGGCTAAATTCTCTGATATGCTGAACAACCTGAGGGCTTTGACTTAGTTCCTGCAGATTCAGTAAACTTCTGTTAAGATGAACATTTCATAAGATAAACACATTTTCATGGATCTCCATGTTCACTTTCAAGGAGTCTACTATGCAGCACAGTTGAACCTCGATAATTCGAACTCGAAGGGGTTAGAAAACTTGTTCGAGTTAAAGGAAGCTTACAGAACGGTGGACTTATGGGCAGCGCTGCGTTGGGCGGAACATGTAACACGAGTAACGAGTTCTTAAAGAGTGGCTTCACAGCAGCGTGGCATGTGCTACTGTGAAGCCGCACCTCAAGGTAAAATTCACATGTAACCTGCACCCCGACTTACCTGCTAAATGTTTTTGAATATTTGGTTCAGGTTAGGTTATATGTGTAAAACTAGGGTACTTGCAACGGGAGACAGGAGTAGCAGCCAGTGCGTAGTCGCACTGTTGAGTCAGAAGCCCTGTCACGCGAGTTGGCGCGCTGTTGAGCACAGCCAGCAGTGCGGCATGTTTATATTAACCGCCGCAAACGCTTATGTATTCGAACTACCGCGTGTTGTCGTACGCTGAAATGCAGTTGACTTCCGTTAGTTATACCCTGACAGAACCGATAAAATTGATAGAATTATCCGGCTGGTCGCATACAGATGCAGAAGAAACGCCAAAACCCACCACTGATTCATTTGGCAGTAGTTGCCCAATTCTAACATGCCCCCAAATCAAATGCACACCCGTCTTATATGCGTTCAAAGTAGAAGACTAACGTAGAAGTGATATTAAATCTCCTAAAGAAAGTAGAAATCTAACGGGCACCACATGTTTAGCAAGAAAAATGGGCAAAGATCTAATATGTGTTGCACCAAGGGCGGGCATTTTTCTCAAGTCAGCTTCGCCGCACGGTTATTTTTGAAGTCAGCTTCACCTCAATAAAGCAATGTTATGCGGTACAGCACTCAAACGCCGCGAACACGGTTTTGGTTTCGTGTTTGATTGCACTGGGCAGGCAATTTCCGGCCCAATTTTCTTGGGGGGGGGGGGGGGGGGCAGGTAGTCGTGCGCGTTAGAATCCGGTAAATACCGTAATCAAACATTGTGAGCTATCGTTATTGATTGAAAATCTTGCTTTGGAAGGCCAAAAATGTACGTTTTCGACGAGAGATTACGTGTGTTAAACGCATTCACCGTTTCTTAAGCTCCACTGAGAATGCTGCCGCTCAAGGAATGGCGATTGGCGTCACCGTAGGGGGAAGGTGCATGCATGCTGACTGGTCAAGTTCGAGTTATCCAGCGAAGGCCAATTTCAGGAACGAAATACAGTTAAACATTGATACACAGAAAAGGGCCGCAGAATTTTCCGAATTATCGGGCAATCGCAAAAAAAAAGCAAATTAAAACCTAAAAATCCTAAAAAACCTAAAAGTTATAAATTATGGGGTTTTGCATGCCAAAACAACAATCTGAATATGAGGCACGCCGTAGTGGGGGACTCCGGAAATTTCGACCACCTAGGGTTCTTTAACGCACACATAAATACTAAGTAGACGGGTGTTTTCACA
Organism: Dermacentor albipictus; assembly: GCF_038994185.2. Classification (NCBI taxonomy): domain Eukaryota; kingdom Metazoa; phylum Arthropoda; class Arachnida; order Ixodida; family Ixodidae; genus Dermacentor; species Dermacentor albipictus. The sequence goes on from NC_091821.1 coordinate 235,632,137, forward strand.
TTTCGCCCCCATCGAAACGCGGCCGCCGTGGCCAGGATTCGATCCCGCGACCTCCCCATGCTTGGCAGCCCAACATCATAGCTACTAAGCTCGCAAAAAGCAAAATTGAATGAGAAAACAATGCATTTTGATAAATTTGTGAGTCTGCAACGAATGATACGGCTTCAATCCACGTACGTCGACAATATCCTCACATCGGCGGTACGACTTAAGCGAAGCCAGCCACGCTTTGGCGTGCACTCCGCCCCCGCGGTTGATAGCGTCGCCCGCACTGGGACGACACTATCAGGAAAAGCGTCGGCAGCGTGGAGCGATAGCTTCGGCTGCCTCTCGCTCCAATGGGTCACCGAAACTCGAAATTACGCTATCTCCAATACTAAACGCTCAGGAAGACAGCTCACATGTTGCCACGCCGTCTCGGCACACCCACTCTTTGCACATACGGCAGATAACCTCTAAAGCAGGGTGCGCGGCTGCGTATGCGTTCAGCCGCGCTTACGGCCACGCGCAGCCACGGCCGAGACACGCACCAACTTAGCCCCCGCCCCCATCGCGCGAGCTCGATCGCGTTACCGTGAGCTCGCTCCCCTCCCTCTCTTTCCCTTTGCTCGCGCGGGAAGGCGTCATTCGTGAAGCCACCATGGGCTCACCCTGCACACTTTCACTCGCACCTCAAGCACACAGTGCGCGGGGCGCGATAGGATCTTATCGCACTTGGACTTCATACGGAACAGGATGCGGCTCCACTTCGGCGATCGCTCTTGTGGCGCGGCGCGCGATTTGAGAGGTGCGTTAGCAAGCAGCATTTGTAAGTCAATCATTTGACCATTTGCGTCCGCAGAAGTTTCCATTTATTGTCTCGGCATTCCTTTGCGGTGGCAGTGAAATTTATTTAAATTGAAATCGCATACAAAAACTTCATTATATTGAAGTTTTAAGTACATGGTGTTCTATGGACAAGAGGTTATAAAAAGTTAAATTGCGGTTATATCCAGGTTATTTGTTATATCGAGAATTTCGTTATGCTGAAGTTCGTTATATCGAGGTTTAACTGTAACAAAAGTTTGAGCCCACAGAAATGCATAGGTAGCAGCCAGGACCTTCGGTTGGGATCGAATTAACAAAAAAAATTAATTAACCAGAGTCAAATTAGTGGAAGTCTACACATATTTTGACAGGACAGTGTCAGTTCAAGTAAACCAGAAGTTTGAATTGAGCGGGTCTGAATTAACGAGACTCCACTGTACTATGTGCATGCACCCAAGACCAGTGCTGTGTCTGCACTGTGTAGCAGAGTTCCTATGGTGTAGAAATTCTACAAGGTTCCACAGTTCAAAAAGGACACTACTTACTTAGTAGAGCTTCAGAGTGCCAGCAGTCATGCGGCAACAGGAGCCCTACCACATAGCTCAGCTACAGCTCTGGTCATCTGGTCATAAACGCAGTGACCAATAAACTGTGGACAAAGGTTCGATGCATGCTTATGAATGAAGTCACCAGATTGTACTGAAGAGGCAATAAATGAATCATATCAACAGCACTTGGCACCTGGGAAAAATTTTGATTTGCATTAACACACGATTCACATCACATGCCAAGAATGTCCAGATGGGATGACAACATATACCCTTAACTATATGTCTGCGAACACAAGATGTCCTACCTGTGTCACTGAACAAGCTAACGTAGGCAGGTGAGCAAAAGAGTCTCGTTCACATAACTTCAGTCACCAGAGTGGCACACAATGCACACCTGTCATTTCACGTGCACAAGTATCAATTTACCAGTGACCCACAAAATATTTTCAGTAACAAACGAGCCAGAAAAAGGCCTCAACTTCAATCCTCAAACTTAATTTTTGTCCTAACAAATAACTGCATTCATGAGACTTCGTGCACCTCGAGCTTCCACTAATGTGTACTTTCTTTACATGCACAGGCTCCTTTCCTGGCTGCCATGCTTACCATAGAAGCTGTGTACATGATACTTTTGGCCATGTTCTTTCTCCCTAATGATTTAGTAGTGTATGCAAACACAATAGAAACAAGTAGGAACCAGTTTTTGAAAAGAAAAACAAGGTAAGTGGATAATTTATTTCACGGATGGAGGTGAGTAAAAAAGAATGTTACACAGGACTATAATGTGTGCACAGCAGACATAGGTAGCTTAAGATAACATTTCCCCAGAGTGTTCACTGCTTTGATTAGCAGTTTGGCAACTTCCAAATTCACTGAGCTGAAACTTCGGAATTTCACTGGATGAATGCTGCAGGTTAACATAGAAGCTACTATCAGAATGCAACAACAGAAATGTTTGTAGAGTGTCTCTAAGCTCTGAACCAGTTTGTTCGGGCAATGCAGTGCAGTACTGTGTAGAACTCTGGCCAGATTGCTGGCTCTCTGCCACCATGCCACTATGTGACAACCCAGAAATATGACCAGCAGCATCCGGAACTGCAGGAAGTGCCACATCTGAAATTACTGGCACAGGATGAACACCTTCTATAGAATCATCACTTGATTTTACAGTAGCTAAAAGCCAGTCTAAACCCAACTCTGCCTGCTTGCAACAAGACCCTTTATTCAGCGCCCCTATACTGCCATCAACACAAGGCCAAGTCCTAGGCTGCGCTAGCTCATGAAACCACCTTGACTCAAAAGAGGAGGCGAGGTCCTGTACAGCTGTATCACTGTCTTGGATTGTCCGGAATGATAAATGAGGCACAGTCTGCTGATTGTCTCCATATTTAGGACAAGTGTAGTTAAAGCTAAGGGATTCCACGTTGGTTGAAGTATATTTTTCCCTTTCAACACTAGATGTAGGATCATTACCTGTATGACTAGGAGGCAAAGTAAAGACTGGTGATGTCAACACAGATTCAGGAAGCTGACAATTAGGCAAATTTTCTGCTTTAACATCTGATGATGTGCCTTGTGGCTGTTCTAGGTCTGGCTCAAGATCACGCTGTATTCCACATCCAAAGTCAATCAAACACGGTCCACTATTGTCACATTGCTTCAAAGTTGCCAGCTGGTCAACACTTTCAGGATGTGTCAAGGCTGACTTGTCTCTAGACAATGTGTCCACAATAACTTGAGGAAGGGGTGCACTTCGTTTTATACGTCCTTTTAAAAGCATGCGTGGATGAGTGTGTCCCATAATTTTAACTCTTGCATTATGCTCTGTTTCAATGGTCTCACCATCTGAGTCAGTATTAACACCAACATCAGTTCCTTGCCTTAACGTCTGCAGGCCATTGAAGTTCCTGTGATGACGGGCAGCCAAAGAATTCAAACAGACAGTGGGCACCTCTCCTTCCCCCACACGTCTCTCACTTTCTCTCTTACTGGTAAAGTCAACCAGATTTGCTCCTTTGCATATGTGCTCATCAAATCCATGAGTAGGTAGCATCTCTTCAGATGATATGTTACATGTCAAAGAGTTGGTGTAGTTACTACCAAGTGCAGGATAAAATGTCACTACCAATGTGTTTGTGTCAATGCCACAAGTTGTGGCACCTCGCCCAGCACCGACACTTTCGACAACTTCATCTGCAGCAATTTTCAGCTCTGAGCCATTATGTGCATCAACAAACATCTTTGAAGCACTTTCACTTGTGCCTACAGCCAACAACCTCTCCTTTGATCCTTTACATACGACTTCAGCCAATAAATTTTCATCAGCATTCCTTACATCTTCAGCTGCTTCCTTCTTTAAAGTCACGAGATCTCTGGCATTCGTGCTTGTTAAAGGAACATCTGATGGGACTGCAACGTTCACTTGTGGATTCTCACTGGCTGCACTCTCCTTTGCTGCCATCTTGGAGCACTTGCATGTGTTGAATCCCGGCGTGCCCAGGACTGAGCCAACAAGGCACACTTGGGTGCAAGTGCGTGCGCTCAGCATCAGCTCACGGTAGCAGTGGTGGCGACGGCAAGTTGGAGGTTCATTTAGGGGGCACTTGCAAAGGGTCAACGCACCTGATGGTCCATTGCCCGCTGGAACAGCGCCAGAATCCTCGGCAGCAGGAGAGGTCATCTTGGGTGCCTCCCGGCTACCAAAGGTAATTTCATGCTGTCGGTAGAGCCTGTGGTGCTGCAGCTGAGACACCCACAGCTGGAACTGTGCTTGATTTTTTACCTGCACACACAGCAGGAATCTATTAGACAACTTAGCGCTTAAAACTGACACTTTTACCCACTGTTATCCTGTGCTCTGTGAGACCTACAAAGATCTTGAAATGGAACAACACTTGTACTAGAACAGAAGCTCTAAAGATTGTTCACCTCGAAGCAACAGTGGTGGCCTAGAACGAATAATTGCTAATGCTGAAATATCATATGTAAGAAGAGTGCAAGATTTCTTTGTGTAACTACAAACCACACACCTATCCAGAACTCTGCTCCAACTATTACATGATAGTTTTCCCATTTTCATACTTCATAAGTGCCAAGAATCCAACAATCTTGTGACTGAGCTTCGTGAAGCCAACTTCCCAATGTCTTACAAAGAATGCACAGGAAAGGAAACACATGCACAGTAAAGGACAGAGGTACGTGAGAAAATAAACTGACAAGGAGATAAGGGAGGCAACAACACATGGCAGTTCAACAGCTCCATTTGCTACTGTGATATTCACGCAGACAGCCTCATCAAAGGAAACACAGCTGCCCCAGTGTGCATGTATCTGACCATTCAGGGCAGTCCACTGTACATTTTCTATGACGTTTGGCATAGCATGATGCGTTACCCATCGCCATAATGCACACCCTTAAAGGTTTGAGCACAGGGGAAGGGTAGTGTTCTTAGCCGAGTGCGCATCCCACTATGCTAAAATGCAACATTTTGCAAACATTATTATTTATTTACACAAATATTCACAAATTTATTACACAAATATTCAAGTGTGAAATATTGCTATTCATATAATCTAAATGAACCTAAACAAATATTTTATATATTAATGTTCATTACACTTAATCATCACATCAATCTCCAACTTTTCATTACTATTAGCTACATACAATGTCTCCCTTGGTTTCGAAGTGGAACTACATGCCACAAGCATGCATTTGTCAGTTGAACACTCATGAGCAAAAGTATATGTACAAGGGGCTTTGTAAAAAAGCATAATTGCTTCACTACCTACACATGCCACCTGTAATTAAGTTTTTGACATTACAAAACTATTGTTTGCCTACAACCGTTACTTCTACATTGTGATGCAGTAACTTCATTATCAAAAATCGCAGAAACTGACAGTTCTTATGCGAACATTACAAATATCAATTAATTTCAGTTCTGAGGCATTCAAAAGTTCATCACAGTGAAAGACTATAGTGACTACAGTGATGCAGTTATGAGAATTACCATGACAAAGATGCCTCAAAGAATTCTGCTACATTTCTTAGTAACCACAAGAAAATAAACTGGCACATGAGAAAATTGACCCATGAGCCTCACTGTTGACACTATGGCACCTTTATGCCAATACAACAATGGTCATGCAAAAAAGTGTCAGAAGTCTGCAAATTCCATATTTATATGATTTCTTATCATTCTTCAGCAACATGTGTAATGTTCCAAAGCAAAAAAAAAGCAGCAAAAGGGAATTCAAGCATACCTTTAGATGATAAATAAATTCCTCAGCGTCAATGTCAATTCGCCGCCCTTTGCTTTTTGTGGAAATTACAGAAAGCCCAAGGTCAACTGACCCATGATTTTTTCCTTTTGCCATCTGCAATTTGGAAAACCTATTAGTCCTCTATGACAGGCAAAACCTGAATAGAGTAACATTCAAACAGAGAATACTCACATCTGTTGAAGACTTTGCATATGTTAGGATCCCCTTCTCAAGACAAAAGAACCGCTGCAAGAGGGCACCAAACAGCTTTGTAGTGTGCACGCAAGCAAATGCTCAAAAAGGTTTGACCTATGAGTGGGATCAAAAGCAGAAGCTCAATGCTTCAAAAGTTGGCCCCAACAAACCTGCTAGGACCAGCTCCTAGCAGTGATGCAAAAAATGAGCACCAAAGAAACAATGTTTTACACAGCAAAACACAATCGGCAACACAGTGTTTATATAAGTGTAGATGTCAGCTGAAGTGAGGCACTGCCTGACTTGTACAAAGCACTGGCCATGAAAATAACTCAAGATAACAGATTCTAACAGCAGCAGTCAGATTGCTATGCAAGCAAAAGTCATTAGTACCATAAAACTCTGCATATAATGCCATCTTCAATATAATATGTGTACTCTTGTGGCCACAAAATGTAAAATATAAGAATAATAATAATAAGCAAAATAAGGGAAGTTTATACTTATATACAACTACTAGAAACAATTCATTCTGGTCACTTAATAATGGGGTGAACAAATATTCGAACCTTTCGAATAATGAATCGAATAGTCACTATTTGTAAATGCAGATATTTTTCGAATAATTTTTGAACATTTCAAAACTTCGACTGTGCCCAATCAGACATTAGAGCAAAAGTATGGTAAATTTTCACCCCCACAGCCATGGTATAGGCATAATACACGAGAACTTGTGCAGTGGAGCAGGCTGGCACCACTTAGGTAGCCATACCTTAAACGGTGTACAGCGATCATTCCCACTCTCCGAACAGCCCTGTACATGCAAATAAACTGGCTTGCTCTTAGAGCCCCTCACCAGGCCACATACAAATTTTGGTTATATGCTGGAAGTTGTTGCGTACTCTCTAGGGAGCGTTCTACTGCAAGACTTTCTGAAATTGGTTCATTAAAAGCTGAGATTGAAATATTTCAGTGGCACAAACCCATGATTTTAGGAGGCGAGTGTCATCGCCAACACAGACACTCTCTCCAATTGCCCCCGTCTAGCCTCGGCAAGCAAAATTCCTTCCCTGCATTCTCCCATACCAGAGCTGGAAGTGGATCGCACGATGCATACATCACAGGCCCGTCTACTTTCCTTTTTCTCGAGCTTTTTTGCTGTGCGGCGCACTTCTTCTGGCGTTATCGCGGGTGAGCTGTTGCATTTGTCTTGTTTTGCGCAGCCCACAATTTTGCGCGCTGTGCGCGATAACACCTGACTGGCAGTATAAGTCAGTGCTATACGAACGCTGAGGCAGACACACGCAGATCACAAAAAATTATTGCATGCTGGAACATGGTAGAAAATTACGTAGTTTCGTTGTCCACGCACGCAAGTGAACGATGTGGGAACAAGCAGACGAAACAGAGGTACATTTCTCTTGCTGCGGAGCAAAGTAAAACACACAGACATTTGGTTTGTGTTTTATTATTTCTCTAAAATTTATTTCATCTATTAGAGCAATAGCTTAGACAAATAACAGATGTTGCCTTGAATAATTAAAGTGTAAGGTGTCAGAGCTATGTCACAGCATATACATGTACCATGGCCGCTGGTTAAAAAAAAAAAGAAAGGTGCGGCGTGCCATGTCAGGAGGGCTGCAATGGGAGCGAGTGTCTCAGCCGTAGTTGCATTCTCAAGCCGCTTGGCTGGGCCATACAGTGCTAGCAGTCGGGGACGGGACATGTCGGTTTCCATGCGCGACATCGTTCAATGTGCGTTCCTTAGGCATTTTCTATGCCGATCCCACACAATAGTCCCCGACTGGTGGTGCGGAAGTGGAAGACAGCGTTTTCGGTGCACGCAGCAGGCCCCGCCTTTTCTTTTTATCCAGAGGCCGTGCATGTATGTAGGTGCACTTGCTGATATATATCATCCTCCCCGTCTTGGAGCATGGCGCCCACGAGGAGAAGGGCAAACGGAGCTTAGTTTGAAATTTCAGCTCTTTCTGTGGCGCACAACGATGTAATTCTTAGCACACACGATCTTGAGCATGCACTGTATGCACTGTGCTTGTCAGCTCAAAATGGCCAGACCTGATGATGGGCCCTTTAATACACTATTGGTGCTTTTAATAAGAAAAATGTTTCATAACGCACTATGTAATGACAGAAACTTGCTGACATTAAGATACTGGTATAAGAACATCGTTCTATATTAACTGTGATAATGTCTACTTATTATTTGAACGCTATTAGAAAAGTATTCAATATCCAATTCACTTCTGACACTATTCGATTCGTATTCAATTGGTTCTAAAAGATCACTATTTGCACACCCTTACTTAAGAACAAAGGGACAGAGATACAAAATGCAAAAAAGGGGTAAGGCATGCAGACACGGACGCAAAAGAAGTGGACAACACTTCTCTTGTGTCCGTGTCTGCACGCCCTACCCCTTTTTTGCAATATGAATCCTTACCAACTAGCGCAGCTCTCTCTCGTTCTAACAGAGATACAAGTTTTAATGGCAAGCTTAAGAACAAGAAACTTTGGTACCTATATGTAATATAAAATGCAATTTTCATGCATCAAAACGTGGAAGAAGTCTCAGCAGTGTTACATGCATAACTTTGCGGTAGTCTGGTCAAAATGTAAATCCACCTCATCCGTATCCTGCCTGCCTTGTACATAAGTTTCTTGCTGCCAAGAACTTCAGCAACAAAATTCAGATAATGTTGACAAACAGCACAATAAAAGAGCAAATAGAAATGTACATTCACAGTGGTGAAATATGTCCTGGCCTCTTGAGGCAAAAGGGAGAAAGGGAGCATGTGCTTTGCACCAGAATTAATTTTAAAAACATACAATACATGCTAACAGAGCACATAAATGGGACAGATATGAGAGCGCTTTACTGCACAAGTTCATTGATGATGTGCTGACACCCTTGTATTGGCTCTTGCACATAAAGAACATCACACACATTTGACACCATTGTACTGGTTCGTGTGGATAAAGAAATTACACAGATTTCGGGTGCCCAAGCCTATAGAGTCTCATGATACAGCAGCTTGCAAAGAGTGCAATGGAACCACTATTTTGACAATGGCTGGCCAATCTACAGAGGAACAATCTCTTAGTGCATTAGTGTATTCACTCAGTCCAGGTACACATTGCAAATCATGTTTCAAAAGCAATCATCATGCTCACAAGCATGCTTCTTGATACAAATTCAACAGGCTAAGCAAACAATTAACTTCACAGATGTATCAAGAAGCTTGCTTGTGAGCAAGTTGATTACTGCAGAAACATGTTCTACAATATACCTCTTTCATGCTACAACTATTACATAGGCCATACAGGCAGATGTATATAAATGATAGATTGCATGAAAACATGAACCCACTAAAAGGATCACCATTGAGCAATCTGGCTCAATCAAAATTATGTCAGCAATCCACTTTCTGCAAGCAGCCATATCGTGAAAACTTGTCAGAGTAAGCAGTACGAGGCATTCTTAATCCAAAAAATCTAAGACAAGTGCATCAGCACACTACTGACAAATAGTCATGTCAATGAACTTTTCTTGTATCTGTCCCAATGACACTATTGAACCTCTTCAGGTTTTCATGTTCTGCTTTTTATGTTATTCATTACATAAGCACATATTTCTCCACTTTTTCTTCAAGAAATCATTTTGTAGGCCAGCACTATGCGTGTCCCTTGTTTATGCATTACATCATGCTGTTTACTTTTTTCTTTCTGAATAACACATCCCCAACTGTTCGCCTTTCTGAATATTGACAGTCCTTGTTCCCTAACTTCCTAATGCTCAGGTGTGTTTGATAAGAGATATACAAAAGTTTGTTAAGCTGGCAACCTCAAAAATTGAAGTTACAGTACACAATAAGGCCAGCCTCATGTTCACAGCACTGTTGAAACTGAGGAATGCATGCAGGAGGATGAGGGTTGCAAGAGGAGTGCATTAAGAAGTGAAGAAGGTAAGATGGCTGAGATGATGGCACCAGCTCCTACAACTCAATTTTTTTTTTTCCGCTTTTAGCACCAGGTCCACCATCCTGTGACGGTCAAACAGTGCGCAGAAAAGTGCATCTGCAGAATTTAAGGTAGCCCTATTCGCTATGAATATGAGAGACCAGGTCATAAACAGGTGCAGGCATGCTATTTCACATGATCAAGGCCTGATATCACACCGCATGGGTAAGCTCAGTTACATTTGCTGCTGCAGCTTTCTGCTAATTACCTGACTGCCTAGTCAAATTTATGAACTGCTGGGAATTAATTTAAGCCATGAACTTTTTGATAGCTTGTACAACACCCAAAATATGAAAAAAAGTAATACTAATTCTGAAGCATCGTGTTTGCAAATTTGTTACCCTACCATGAAACAGATATCACAATTCTGTCTTATAGGTGGGCATGACCCCCACACTTAGGCACAATCATCTCGGTTTGTTCACAATTAAGAGCAAGCTTTAGCTCAAATCGTTCCCAATTCAAATAAATACAGAATTCAGAAATCCTTTCATTATGCAACCAATGAACCAATTTCAATCAAATTTGTTGCATTTTGAAGGAAAATGTCAAATTTTATGAACTGCCAGGAATTCATTTGCGCCATGAACCTTATTAATAATTTGTACAACACCCAAATAATGAAGAAAAAAATAAATCTGATGCAGTGTGCTTGCAAATTTGTAACCCTACAATGAAACTGATATCACGATTTTGTAAACAGGACCTGACAGTCCTATTCACAAAATAGGGGAACCCTTAGGCTCTCATTATACATTAATTTGATTATGAGGCACGTCGCACTGGGACACACCGGATCAATTTTGACCACCTGATGTACATTAACATGCCCCTAAATCTAAGTACGTAAGCGTTTTTGCATTTTGCCTCCATAAGATGCAGCCACCGCGGCTGGGATTAAGGTGGGGACACATGAAATTTGGAACGGTGCGCAGGTGGGGGACCGGTCACAATGGCAGACCAGCGGCCACCGCCTCCTTCTAGTGGAGTAGATATGACCGCCATGCTGCATGCGAAGCTCTGCACCGGCGAGTGGCAGCACCAATGAGAGCGAGGAGAGTGCAACGTCACGATGCCGTTGTAGCTAACTCAGCGGCGCACCTCAATAAAGCAAAAAGAAAACCAAAACCCAATGCTGAAGCATGTTGCCAGTGTAATAACAAATCTTGCACTAAAGTTAAACATATTTTGTAACTTTTTATTACAAAAATTATGGCACACCAAATGTACAGGAGAATTTATTTATAGTGAAAGACAATGGTACCACATGTTAAAAGAATGTGAACTGCCCATATGTTTTCTATTTCTCCACGTTGGAGTCCAAAGAAGTGAAGAGCAGTCTAGTAACATTGAAAATAGGCAGAGTTTCACCGAACCGGCGCCACCGGCACGGCGCTGCTGCCGTCGCTCCCATCTGTCCCCGCTAGCAGTTTGCAAGCGGTGACTGGTGTGGTGCGCTGGTCAGGTTTCCGCACATGTGTCTCCCGCTTTACACCGGCCACCTCAGCAGCGCAACAACATAGCTATTAAGCTACTGTGGCAGGTTTTTCAGATGCAGCTTGCATAAGCGTGGCATTTGTTTTTTGTTACGATGGTAGACAGTTGTAAGCTTGTTGCTTAATTTTAATTTTTCTATTTTAGATTATTTTCGCAAACTAGATGAGGGTCTACATAAAAAAGTCCGAGATTAGACGTCACCCGTGACTGCCCATGGCAAACTGAAAATCTTGCATGCAACGTACTGGGACGTCATGTGCACTAACCACCAGGTTCATGCATTGCAAACAGAAATAAAATCATTATAATGCAATAAAAACAAAACAAAAATTTGGCTCAATCTGTGCAAGCTTTTAGCAAACTGTGCAAGTTAGCAAAGAGCCTCTTGTTCTCAGGTTTCGATCATCGTGCCTTCACTTATTGCCAGTTCCTTCCCTTTGAATGTAATCACAAAATCGAGCCAATGACAGTGAGCTGCAGCTTGAGCTTTATGGTAAAATGTTTGTCCCTCACACAGTAAGCTCAGGTTCAAGTTCTGGCTGAGGTGTAATATAGTTTAGTGTCTGACTGAAATTACATGTATAACCACATTCCTCTGTTACAAAAAAAAAAAAGCACAGAGGCTGAAGCAAGTGGATGGGCAGACTTGCAGTTGCACTGCTCGCTGGACAATATAGTGTTTTCCTCCGGCACTGTACTAAAGAGCATTGCTGCCTCAGCAGTCACTTCGACTCGACTTTTCAGCTGCCAACAGTGGTGCAGGCAGATGTGCACAGATCACCCAAGGTCAAATTATCCAGCCCGTGCCACGCTGTAGATCAATATAACAGAAGGCACAGGCCATCCAAATGCGTTACTCCTAGCCATGGCCAAGATGGAATGAAGCAAAACTAAGCAGAGTCAAATTCATCAAAGTCTAGCATATTTTCATCTTGTAGGTATCCTACCATGGTGCATGCATAATACTATTTCCTCTGCAAAGATAGAATACTACCTTGTGCCATCCTTTAAGTGGCCACTTGCGGCGCTTAAGCAGGTAGCCCTCAAATTTTCTTGGCTTGTCATCACAGCGCTGGCCTGTGCGCAGCCCCTGCATAATTTCCCAGTCAGCTGCTCTGCGACGCCGACTCGAACCAGTGGCTGGTGCTGGCACATCTGGTCGAACAGCTGCTGCATCTGGGGCTGCTCGGCTGCCGGGCTCGCTTTGTTGAGATGCTGGGCTACTCCGGCCAGGGCTGGCATCCTGGTACATAGCCAAAGGAAAGTTTGATTTCACTGTACAATTAAAATTCTTCAAGAGGAATAATGCATAGGGTAGGTTTCAAAATTGTGACTTATGTTTACACTAGATTCAATTATTTAGTTTCAGGTTCCAGCATGCAACACTTTATTTTACAGCTACTATGCTCCATCTCACCAACTCTATGCAATAAGGCAAAAGCTGCAGCATGTGTCAGCCAATCAGGTAAGTGAGAAAGCTAGCCATGTGTTTTAAAGGAGAGAGGAGGGCTCTAATTAGGGTGCCGCAAAGCCTTCTATAACCTTTCCATTCTGTCGGTGTCACGTGGAGAGTGTTGTTTAGTGACAGACAATAGATGAGCCCTACTGGTTTCCTTTTCCGTCTAGTTGATGCAAGCCCAAGCTTTCGCTGCACACTACCCTGCACTGAATTAGTGAGACAAGAGCTCAGTTCCCGATTCCCACTAAGCAAACAACTAGGAACTAATTCAGACAATTACTTGCAAAAGAGGACACAATGGAAACACAACCCAAATTGCATCACAGAAATGAAGATGAGGTCAGAGGTTAGCCTGTCCATGTAAGCACTCGTTTTTTGTGCCGTCACTGCTCTGTCAGAAAACCAAAAGCTGCTCTACCATCTATGCATGACAATAGGTGCAATACGTACCGAGTCCGAGTTGTTATTTGTGGTGGTAGTTGTGGTGGTAGTGGCGGTTGCAGTGGCGGCCATTTCTTGTTGGGGCTCTTCCATGTTGGCACTCCCTCAGAGGGGCCAGAGAGTTGAAGAGTGTGCAAATGGCTGCTGTGGCTCACGGTCTAGCGGGCCAAACACTCGGCACATTGCAGCACCCTGGAGCTCCCACAAGTGGCCTACACCTCCTCCTACATAGAATTAAGACAGGCATGGAATGGCTGCATCACAATAAGAGCTACGTCCAAAAGCACCTCACCCAACAAAATGCACAAGTACAAGAAACATTAAATGCCATTATTTCTTAATATTCATAACCTCAAGCAGCAAATGTGTGCAAGAGTGTACAGCACTGATCATTTAAAGGTCATCAAGCAAGAAATAAGCATGATTCACAGTATAAGTAACAGCCTCATTTTAGTAAAGTTTGAATGTTTCCAATGCATAGCATGCTGATGGCCTATGTGAAAAAAAAGATAAAAACAAGAAACCTTGTGTGAACATGGAAAAAAAAAGGATCAGTGAAAGACAAAAGAGTATGTTCTCCTTGTTATGAATTCAGAATTTTTA